>NC_092346.1:65297879-65597879 GCF_963676685.1 Mytilus edulis | reverse complement strand
AGAGTTTTCCGTGTCAAACTGAAATAAATAGATTTAGGAAAGGACAGTTATTATCGTTTATATTTGATTTATTAAAGACAGTATATTCAGACATTTGTTTGATTTTTCAACAAAATATGTCTTTTATGAGTTTGGCCATAAACGGTCGGTGATTCACGAAACAAGTCTGCTATTACAGGGGCGCAATCGGTGCCTATAACCTGTCGATTATATTAACCTTCTTGCCGAAGCAAACATTAATGTAATCAAGGAGAAAATTAACAGCTTTAATCTTCCCATCGCATCTCCAGTAAGTATATCTAGCATATTTACCTTTCTTTTTAAAGAAGAAGGTTTCAAATGAGTTGCAACAAATGTATTTGCAATCAGATTTATCAAACTGCATTTTAATTAAATAAGAAAACTTTTGTTTGATGAGATTGTATGGGGTGTGGTGTCAAGAGTTGGAAAATCAAAGCTACCGACCGAATCAAAAGGCCCATCAAATGCACATTATTTATCCAACACATACAAACAATTGTTCCAAAAAAATAATGATAGTAGTTAAGAGCGCTGAAAGATAAGACGTAAAACACTTACTATTTAATATATACTTCAAACTAACAAAAACACTTCATAAAGAAGACTCAACACCGTTGTTTGTTTATCATTTCACCACGATCCCAAAGACGCATTTTGTTTTACAAATAAAACACCAATGTCCAATTTGCTGTCATCGACGCTGCCATCACATATAAAACACAATCTAAAATAGAAAAGTATTAGATGTGGTATAATTGCCACTGAGACAACTATCCACCTGTTCAAATAAAGTGGATTGAAAAAAAAATCTTTACAGTTATACAGATCATATGTACTATTAACTACACTGCATGTACTTTATTCTGAGGTGAATGGTGTGTGGTTGGAAAACAATACTGTACTTTCAGAAAGGCGAAACTTGAATGACAATTCTAGACTCCTTATATAACGCGTAAATCATAGCAAGAGATTATTATGATTAATATTAACTAATGAGGTAATAACCTACTGTTTATACAATCAAATTAAATATTTGTGCGACTCTCCAATCCTCAAAATCAACCATTTTACTGATATCATTAGCTTTTTCATTTTCTAAATCACATCAAATGTTGAAAGATAATGATAAGGAATAGTATGGATTTCGAAAAAATACTTTTTGTATCTTACCTAACGTAGAGTTAACGATTTATTTTCCTGATCAAAATCAAAATGAAAAAAAATTAAACTACCCATCGTATTAATTATGTCGCAATTTTGATTGTCAGTTAAATTCTTTTTATTTTGGTTTTTGTCCGAGAAACGATTTTTAAAAGAAAAAAGTCTAACTATATTGCTTTGAGCTATCTCCAAGCAGAACTTTGTGCTACCTCACTTAATGACAACATCTTATATAAAATCTCGTTTTCTAAATCGATATGCTGATGCAACTGTTATATAAGTGAAAGGTTTAGCGCTATAAAACCAGGTTCAATCCACCATTTACTACAAAAGAGAATTCCTGTACCAAGTCAGATTTATGACAGTTGTTGTCCATACGTTTGATGTGTTTTTGGCTTTTTATTTGCCATTTGATTGTAAGAACTTTCCTTTTTGAATTTTCCTCGGAGTTCATTATTTTTTGTGATTTTACTTTTTTGCGTATATGCTCAATCGCTAATTTTAGTAAACCAGAGCAAATAACAGCAGACAATTTACTGCAATAACCTTATTTAGGATAATAAACCAATGAATTATTTTCTATCCAGATCTTGAACTCTGATAACACTTGTAATCATTTGTATCCTCAAATGGGAATACGCGATCTAATTCTAGTTTCATTTTCCATGTAGCAAAATTTGGACATGTATCTAGGCTTATTTCCGATTACGGTAGTCATAGAAATAACTCGACCTATGAGCTTAGCTTATTAAAGATTTAGCTGCAATACATGGAAAATAAGCAACATGATATTTAATCAGAAAAATAAATCGTTAACTCTATCAATAGACAAATAAAATTGAAAATGGAAATACGGAATGTTTGAGTTCCATACTATAACTAGCCGTTTTAATTCAGTACCAAGACTTCTACTCATATTATAGGAAACAACACCAATCAACGATCATTGATGAAGAACGATTGCTTATCTGATTTTTGTTTATGCCCGTGTCACACTGTCCCGATTTTTATATACGATGGACACCCGAATGCGAAAATTGTAAGTTCGTACGAAGTTGGTCCCGATCTCGTTAAAATACCAAAAAGTGACCGAAGCAAGTACGATGAATAACGAAGTCTATACGATGGTGCCGAAATGATATACGATAGCAAAAGATGGACATACGAAGGTTAACCGAAGGCGGGTATTAAAGCTTCATATCTCAGCCGAAACCTACACGATGGATCACGAAGGCTACACGATGGATTACGAAGGCTACACGATGGATTACGATGATGGCGCGATGGCCATACGATGTCTAAAAGATACGAACAGAATTTCGACAACATATCGTTTCTGTACAATTAAGTCTGCCATGCATGGTGGGAAATCGATCTTTTTGTCTAATTCGTATAAAACTTAGTTTATTATCCCCTCGCCTACTATATGTAAGTTACGTGTAGATAAAATTGCTATGGACACTCTAGAACCAAAATGCTCAAAACTTGGTATGGTGTTACTCGTTAAGAATATCTTATTAAGCGCTATTGACTTTAAAGTTCAAAGGTCAAGGTCACAGTGGCAGTTGTAATACAAGGCAATATCACCCTTGTGGACACTCTAAAACCAATATGCTTCAAAAGATTTTAACCACATTTAGTATATTGTTCCTCCTTGTAATGATCTGACATTTTTTACGTTCAAGGCCAAAGGTCAAGGTCATGCAGATTGACTTGTTTTTTTCTCCTTGAAATAGCATAATACACAGGAAATTGGTTGCTCATTTTTTTACCTGCTGGTTCTAAATACAATATTAAAGGTATATCCAGTTACTGAATGTTTTGGTTGATTTCTAAAAAAATAGTTTATGTATCAAATATGCATATTCAATTTACCATTTTCTGCATGTGTCATATACAAATATAGTGTCCATTTATGTCCCCAATATGTTACATACGAGGGGATGCCACGCTCGGCATTGCCTTGTTTGAACTGTAAAATGTGTGCACTAGTCTGAATAATCACCCATAATTATGCCCATGTTTACTGATCTATCTTAAAGGTAAGGTAATGGGTTCGTTGGTCCCTTTTATTCAAAAAGAGCTCTTTCCAGGAGAATATCATAATAATATAGACAAAAGGAAAGATGTGGGAAAGCAACAAATGCGGCAAAATATGACATATAGAATACAAAATGGTTATGGAGTAAAAATTCGTGTGACAATAACTCAGACGATACATAAAAAATCAGAATAATGAAGAAAAAGTTGGTTTCCCTTTATACGTGTACCTGCAGTGTTGGTGTACGAGGCGCGTTTATGATTTTCATTATGTTACTTGATATGAAAAATTGACAAAAAATAATATTTTACTTGTAAAAGTAAATCCTGAGCCTGTAATAGCTGTTCTTCTTGTTCCATTTTATTAATAGAAACAACGCTGTCGCCTTTCTTGTTCTCATAGAATCATATGATATGAGCTCCATGTTTTGTAAACGTCTTTCTTAACTGTCGTATTAGACAGACCAGTGCATATCGCGCATGGCACTTTAAATTTATTTTAGCGCGAAAATTAACTTAATTACATTTAGCTGGATTTATTGCCGTCGTAGTTCCATCTTGTCGCCTTCGTACTTTTATTCGATGCCAACACGACGGGATTACGAGGTCTTCACGAAGTCGTGTTGCCATCGTAAGACCTTCGGGTAGCTTCGTGATTCATTCGTGTAGACATCGTCATGTCAAAACTGCCCGATGGAAACGATGGAAACACGAATGCAATACGATGTTCAAAGATGCATTCCCGGTGATATTACGATGGTGAGGATGGTGATACGAACTCAATACGAACCCTCAACATCGGACGCACCTTCGGGGATTTTTTAACATGTTAAAAAATTTAGAACCCTTCCCGAAGTTGTCCCCGAAGGCTAGAAAAAGTGGCCGATGGTTAAAGATGGTTAAAGATGGCACTACGAATAGCCCGATCTGGATACGATCAGTCCCGATTTTGAAAATTTCCATAATCGTGTTGCAATCGGCGTAAAAATCGGGACAGTGTGACGCGGGCATTAATCTTGACTTATGCCAAATCTATCATCTAAATTCAAAATAACTTTTACCACGGAAAAATTTTACTAGTGGCCTAAAACATTTGGTTGAAATGTACGGACCAGATGTAATTCAAAGTCTAAGACAGTATAACAAACCAATGTACCTTCCCATTGAAATCCTAAGAAAGTCTTTTTCTGTAGACAGATATCAGTGTGAAAATAACAAGACTTACGGTAAAATTTAAACAGATACATATTTTGTCAAAATTCTAGTAGGAAGTGGTGCTGATGTTTATAGGCAAACTTTTTGAAGCTGGCAAGGAAATAACCGTTCTTTCGTCAGTGACCTTGCTGCTTGTAGCAAAGGCACAAATCGATTGAATAAAGCTCACGCCGGGTAACCATAATACTATGCAGATTGTTGACGAGGCAGATTTTGAGGTCAGGTTCCAGCTGTCTAGATTTTGACAGAACCTTAATGGTACAAATAAGTCTCATTTTTGCGAATCTTCTTCTCGTTTTCGGTACCTTTAGCGACGGCATTTGCATCATATTCCTTTAAGGTAACCAACCAAACAAGGAAAGAATCAGAAATGTTAATTATTGTGCCACAAGATAAATATGTGTTGATACTTGTAAATTCATGAAGAAAAAAATAAATTATAAAAAAAAAAGTACATAAATAGAAAGATCTCTCCTCAAATGTGAACTAAGTTTTTAATTAATTCCCATTTACTATCAAATTTCTCTCTTGCTCTAGGGGATCTGTAAAAGGAGGTAGATATTTTTTCTATTTGGTAGGAATTTTTAATCATAGCTATGACACCTTTAAGAGTCGGTAATGAAGTATTAAAGCGACATGTATAAATATAATATTTAACCAGAATAGTGAATAAGTTTAGGGAAATATCCCAAGACTCTGACCCAAGAACAATATTTTCCACATTAAGAATTAAAGTTAAATTATTTTCAACTAGAAAAAGTGCTGCAATTTTTAACCACAAATTTCTAACTAGCATACATTCCCAGAAAAGGTGACTTATAGTTTCTTTAGTTTCATTACAGAAACTACATAAGTTAGTTTCTTTTAACCCGTATTTCTGCAATAATGCATTTGTAGCGAGAGTTCTATGTAAAATCTTAAACTGGAACATACTAAATTTGTTGTTTTTAGTGCAACAAAAGGGTAAACTATAAAAGAAATCCCAATTTTCTATATGAGTGCCTAGTTCCTTACACATTTTGTCTTCTTGTTTTGTAGGACGTTCTGTATACATTGACAAGAATTTTTTATAAAAGAACTGACATGACTTTTTATTGTTTTTTATAAATTCAAATTTATCGTTAGATATGTGAGTAATTTTCTCTGAAGTAGTGATTAAATTTTTCAAGTCTTTTGGTATCATATGCAGCAAAGAATGGTATTCCAAGAAATTAATATTAAGATTATATTTTTCGCAGAATTCTTTTAAAGTAAAAAAAATACTGTTTTCATCAAGTAAATCACCTATAAAGAAAACTCCTGATTCAACCCACCTCTGGTATAAGACAGTTTTATTATTAATTTTCAAACTCTTGTTTAGCCATATAGATTGTTTCATGATCCGTTCAGCAGTGCCATTAGTGACAGTGTTTAGGATATTCCAGTTTAGTAAAATATCTTTCCAGAAATTATTAAAATTTGAAGAAATCTGTTGGATACCATCAGGGGTCATCAACCATATTTCGTCTGCTCCTAATCTGTTGTATTGATCTATTAACAATGTTTTCCATGGGGATATATTCAAGGGGTCTAAAAGTTTATTTATCCATGTCATCTTTAATGAATAACAAAAGGATCTTATATCTGGCATTTTCAAGCCCCCATTTTCAAATAACCCTATCATAACTTTTCTTTTAATCTTGTCTGGTTTTCCTGACCACAAGAAACTAAATAAAATATTTTAAATTTCTTTTATTTTATCATCCGGAGGATTTGGCAAAACTGTCAATGATTGAATTAGAATAGGTAGAGCTAGTGATTTAATGACAGTGATCTTTCCCATATATGTTAAATCTCTATAAACCCAGGAATTTAGCAGGCTCTGTATTTTTTTTTTTATTTTTTCTTCAAAATTTACAAGCGATTTATTTTCACTGAACAGATCAAATTTTATTCCTAAAAGTTTAAATTTTCCTGAATGATTCCAGTTCAAATTTCTTGTAGTTGTTAGTTTATCCCTTGAGTGAATCTTTGACCCAATCCATATGGCTTCTGTTTTATCAAAATTAGCCCTAAGTCCCGCACACTCAGAAAATTTTTCTAAAGTATATAAACATTTATCTAAAAATTTCTCATCCTCGTCTAATAAGATACATGAGTCATCTGCATACTGGCTTAGTAGATACTCAGAATCATTTATTTTCATACCATTTATATCTGGGTTATTTTAAAGTGCAGCACTCATAAGCTCTAAAGATAATGTAAAGAGATATGGAGATAGAGGATCACCTTGTCTAACACCCCGACCAATATTAAAAAATTGAGAGCAATGTCCATTATTTATAATACAGCTCTGAGATTCTGAATATAAGGTCTTGACCCATCTACAAAAAATAGGACCAAATCCTAGAAAAGACAAAGCCAAGTCTATAAATGACCACTCAAGAGTATCAAAAGCTTTCTCAAAGTCTAATAAAAGTAAAAGACCTGGTAGATTATCATCTTCTGCCTTTTCCATAATGTCAAAAATAAACCTGGTACATTCTCCAATATACCTCCCCTTTATGAAACCTTGCTGTGTTTCACTAATTATATCCCCAAGAAAAGGTTTTATTCTATTTGCTAATGCAGCTGATGCAATTTTTGTATCAACATTTAATAAAGTGATAGGTCTCCAGTTTTTTAATTGAAATTTTGATTTACCCTCTTTTGGAATGCATGTTATTACTCCTTGTTTCTGACTAACGGAAAAAGATCCAGTTTCTAAGCTATAATTAAATGATTTTATAATAAACTCATGGAGGTCTATCCAAAAAAATTTATAAAATTCTGTTGTAAATTCATCCATCCCTGGAGATTTACCATTTTTCATATTTCAATGTTTTTAAGCATTCATTAGTATTCAAAATACCCTCTGCCTGTAACCTCTGTTCATCAGAAAGTTTGCGGATAAAAGGATTATTTTCATCAAAAAATAGATTTTTATGTTCTTGATGAAGAATAGGATTTGTTGAGGAGTACAGTTTTTCATAAAATGATTTTTGTTCTTCTAAAATTTCACTTTGGTTAAAAATTTCCTCCCCATTATCTTTAATTAATTTTGGAATTATCTTTTCATTATAATTTCTTTTTTCAAGATTACAAAAATAGTTAGTGCATTTTTCACCTTCTGCTACCCATCTTGCCTTTGCTCTTGCCATAATACCTGTTACTATTTTCTCTCTTTGGTGAACAAGTTCATTTTCTAAAATTTTAATTTCTGAATTTAATAATTCTGAGGGGTCTATTTCATAATTTCAAGTAATTTAGCTAGCTTGAGTTCTAAATCATTTTCAGTTTAGGTCATTCCCAGGCAGAGAGTATTGATTTATAGTTTCCCTAATGCAATTTTTTATTTCAGTTACATATACCATATCATGTAGTAAGCTATTATTAAACTTCCATGTGCCTTTACCTTTAATTTGATTGTAAAACTGTAAGGTAAGGTACAATGGAGAATGATCCATGTCTACATTTTTTACAAATGGTTCAAGATCAGATGAAATCAAAACGTAATCCAAACGGCTTTGCTTCAGCCCAGGACCATGCCATGTAAATCTTTTTGTATCTGGATTAAAAAATTGAGAGCAATGTCCATTATTTATAATACAGCTCTGAGATTCTGAATATAAGGTCTTGACCCATCTACAAAAAATAGGACCAAATCCTAGAAAAGACAAAGCCAAGTCTATAAATGACCACTCAAGAGTATCAAAAGCTTTCTCAAAGTCTAATAAAAGTAAAAGACCTGGTAGATTATCATCTTCTGCCTTTTCCATAATGTCAAAAATAAACCTGGTACATTCTCCAATATACCTCCCCTTTATGAAACCTTGCTGTGTTTCACTAATTATATCCCCAAGAAAAGGTTTTATTCTATTTGCTAATGCAGCTGATGCAATTTTTGTATCAACATTTAATAAAGTGATAGGTCTCCAGTTTTTTAATTGAAATTTTGATTTACCCTCTTTTGGAATGCATGTTATTACTCCTTGTTTCTGACTAACGGAAAAAGATCCAGTTTCTAAGCTATAATTAAATGATTTTATAATAAACTCATGGAGGTCTATCCAAAAAAATTTATAAAATTCTGTTGTAAATTCATCCATCCCTGGAGATTTACCATTTTTCATATTTTTCAATGTTTTTAAGCATTCATTAGTATTCAAAATACCCTCTGCCTGTAACCTCTGTTCATCAGAAAGTTTGCGGATAAAAGGATTATTTTCATCAAAAAATAGATTTTTATGTTCTTGATGAAGAATAGGATTTGTTGAGGAGTACAGTTTTTCATAAAATGATTTTTGTTCTTCTAAAATTTCACTTTGGTTAAAAATTTCCTCCCCATTATCTTTAATTAATTTTGGAATTATCTTTTCATTATAATTTCTTTTTTCAAGATTACAAAAATAGTTAGTGCATTTTTCACCTTCTGCTACCCATCTTGCCTTTGCTCTTGCCATAATACCTGTTACTATTTTCTCTCTTTGGTGAACAAGTTCATTTTCTAAAATTTTAATTTCTGAATTTAATAATTCTGAGGGGTCTATTTCATAATTTCAAGTAATTTAGCTAGCTTGAGTTCTAAATCATTTTCAGTTTTTGTGTTTTTCTTTTTTATATAACTGGCATATGATATTGTTTTCCCTCTTATCATACATTTTAAGAGTTCCCAAAACATGTGTGGGTTTACTGATAATTCTGTTTCTAGGTCATTCCCAGGCAGAGAGTATTGATTTATAGTTTCCCTAATGCAATTTTTTATTTCAGTTACATATACCATATCATGTAGTAAGCTATTATTAAACTTCCATGTGCCTTTACCTTTAATTTGATTGTAAAACTGTAAGGTAAGGTACACTGGAGAATGATCCATGTCTACATTTTTTACAAATGGTTCAAGATCAGATGAAATCAAAACGTAATCCAAACGGCTTTGCTTCAGCCCAGGACCATGCCATGTAAATCTTTTTGTATCTGGATTTAATGCTCGCCATATATCAACAAGGTCCAGGGACTCTTTCATATCTAAAATTTTATCATGTGCTCTTATATTGTTTTAGCACTATAATTTGTGGTGTCCTTATCAAAGTCTTGCACCACATTCCAGTCTCCAGCCATAATTATGGAGCTATTTTTTATACCAGATACTAGACCTTTTATATTTTCAAAAAAAGTTGGAGAGTCCCCATTGGGACCATATATTGCAACAAGAGAAAGTCGATAATCTTGAATGGTCATATCTAGAATGATAAAATTGCCTTCCTGATCCTTTTTTTCTTGGTGAATAGTAAATGTAAAACTATTTTTTATTAGAATTGCTACCCCTCTTGAGCGGCTGGAACCAGAGCTAAAAAATGCCTTATACCCCCACTCATGTGCCCACTGCTTTTCTTTTTCTTTAGTACAATGTGTATCTGTTAATATAATTATATCATATCTTTTCCTATATCTTGAAAAAAAATCTCTTCTCTTCACCTCCTCTGACAGACCCCTACAGTTAAGAGATCCTATTTTCAAACTAGTCATTTACCAAACAGTTCAATAGGTGTGATATGTAACTCTATCCAACAGTCAAATGTTTTAAGTATACTATGATGGTATGTCATTCCTGATTTTTTAACATACTGACAAATAAAGAATATCATACATTTAGACATCTGTAAAAAATATATAAAGTAAATAAGATCACAATAAGCTTGGTAGCAATTCAGGGTTTTCAAAATAATAACTCTAAACTAATAACTTCCTTTTGAATTCCCTCCCTTTTTACTCCCCCCCCCCTTCCGGGTCATTATAAATAGTAACCAAATTTGCAAGACCATGAATAAGTTGTTCAAATTCATTAAGTAATAGTTATGGTCCTGGTATAGTAAGAATTTTGAAAACAGATCTGCAGGTAAATCATTTTCTCCTCATAAACTGTAGAAAACTATATAGCCAAAATTAATTAAACATATATACAATTCCCCTAAATCCCTAATATTGTTGGTATAACATAACACAAAATTCACTTTATAATGAATGTGCAAATTTTACAAGCCCCTTAAGCATTTGTTAAGGCCATGATTTAATAACTTTTAAACTAAACAGTGAATTTTTGACAAAGCATATACATGTAAAATATGGACAATACACACATGTAAACAGAACTGTACTACTACTCGTCATGCATGAGCAACAAACAGTTAAATAAATCATAAGCATAACATGCAGCAAGCAAATAAACATATCAAGCAACATCACAAAAACAAAGCTTAAACTAAAGCAGCAGAAGCAGAATGCAGTTAACAGCTCAGCATTTTGTCAACATGAAAACACAAGATAAATAATGCATTTAAGCATCAAAAGCAGTCAGCATGCTCAACTTTGGTCTAAGCTGCCATTCAATGTAGGAGTTGATTTTGAGAAAGTTCTAAATGTTTCTAGTTACTTAAAACTATATATTATGGTTTTGCAGCTCACTCCAAAATTGGTAGCATAATGCGTAAATAAACGGAGACCATACCTTGTTACCTAGATTAAGTTTTATCCGTAATTTGATTGTATCTAAAACAAATAGATATTTTTCTGTTTATTATAGTATTGAACAAATCATATAAATATAATTAACACTTATTGTATGAATTCGGGATCTGAAATTTGAAAAAAATAAATAAATCAAAAGATGCATGTGTAGGACTTAGGTGGAAGGGTAAACCCTGTTCTTATTGTTTTTACCTGTAAACAGCACTTATGTGACGAGACTTGTGATTAAATAATAACATGTGTTTATCCACGGAGGCTTCCATTGTGTTGTGTGATTGTAGCAGAACAAGACTATAGAGAGATTCCGAGTATCCAAATGTTTACATTATGAATACACAAGACTCCGCCTACAGGAATGTGAAATGTACAACTATGCCACACCCACTATTTACGTTAAAAAAAGTTAATACTGACAGGAGAACTCACGATTAACACAAATAGTGTTACATAAAATTTTGCCTGGCGCAGTACAAAACTAAATAAAGAGAAAAGGTACATTTAAAATAAAAATATAAACAAGCTAACAAAAAAAGTAACTAAAGGTGAAAAAAAAAGAAAAAGTAGCATCATTTTTATTACAATGTTCCAATAAGTCTTGTAAGCGATAATTATTCGGTTTTCAAAGCGATCTCTATACTAGACGCGTAATGTTTATGATCTTTTCTTTACGAGGTGGACGAAAGGTGGATCTTTTAAGTACACAAGTCTGAATTTTCTGTTTTCCTCATTGGACATCTTGCTTCTCTCTGCCAGGAGTTCACCGCGACGAGCTGCAAGTGAGGGTGGGAGTTCCGGTACCACACTGTATCCGCACCCCCTAAGCAGTTTTGTGGCAGCACTAAGGATATCATCCCTATCTATCAAGTTTGATAGCCTAAGGATTATATTGCGTTTCTTTTCAGGACCATTCGGCAATCTATGAACTGCTGTAAATAGCATACTTTTCACCTGCGGAGCAGTAAACCCAAGCCCCTTTTGGTCATTATGCAACCATATACGGACGATGTTTTCAGTGACCTTAGGGGGTTCACCGACTTTCCCCTCAATCCCACGGATAACCAAATTCCATTTTCTTCCCCACACCTCCAATTTCAGACGTTCATTCGCCTCCTCGGCAATGAGTGACTCCAAGTTGGGATTTTAGAATTATGAATATCATGGAGCTCACCATTGGCAAACTCGGCCTGGTTTTCAAGAACTTTAACCCTCTCGTCGATCTGTTCTTGTTTTTCTTTTAGCTTCTCCACTTCGGTATTTATATAAATATGTAGTTTCTGGAAACATTTCCCAATGTCGGCAAAATCTTTGCACTCATAATCAGCCATTGTTATTGTTTAAACAGGTAGAGGCGGGAATCGCCGATTAAAGACTGGTTAGTAAAGAAGATAATTGAATGAAAGTCACCTCGTTCAGTGTAAAAAGGAAATCCTATATGAATATTACGCCCTGTGTATTACTCTGTTTAATTGAAATGTTAAATATAAGGCAGATACAAACAATTTACCAGGAGCAATTTTTCTGCACGTCTCACAACATGGCTGTCACCGGAAGTTCACAACTTGTTAATATTATAAAGAAACTAAGATTTCAACTCCCTGAGGCAAAGTAAGCCGTAGATGGATTTCGTTATTTTTTTAGATTATTTTTTGTCATAAAGCTCTTCAGTTGTTTCATTAATTTTAAATCCTTGGCTTTGAAACATTTGACTTTGGGCGTTTCTGATGAAGGGAATTCCGAAAAGTGCTGCATGAAATGAATATAACGTGTTTTCTTCTTCTTTTTTTTTTTTACATCACTGGGTCGATACCTCTGATGGTGGACTATCAGTCCCTTAAAGTATCATCGGCTCATTAGTCAGTACTTCGGTAACAATATTTTATAACATTGTCCGTTTATAAATTTTGAAATAACAAAGAAATGTTTCAACTCACTCAGGCAAAGTTGGCCGATAATGCATTTGGCAATTTTATTAGATTGTTTTTGGTCATATAGCTCTTCGATTGATTCAGATCTTGTAAATCCGTGGCTTTCAAACATTTCGTTTGAGTATTACCGATAAAGGTTAATCCCGAAAAGCGCTTCGAACGCATGGGATTTATATAACGTGCTGTTATCATTTATGAATGGTGCGTTGTATGCAACTACCTTCACTTTTGAACATCAAAATGACCTCTTCTTTTATCTTTGGTTTAAGGCTGTCCTGTTCTGGGATTAGTTCCAATATCAATTCTCCTAATGTGTTGTTTAATATGGTTTAGAATACCTCTACGGTATCAGCCATTTAACTATTTAATTCCAGCAAAAATTGTCATGATTGATATTACATGTATCTAAATAGGTAATAACTATGTTTATCTAATCAATCTAGACAATACCATATAGTTTTCTCTCTTATTATTTCAGCACACATGCTTTTAGTAAAACAATACACGTATTCCTGGGTGTCCATTATAAAAACTTTGATAAATGTTATTGTTATCTCATGTGATATTTATCAAAACATTTAACATTAACATTTATAATTATATCAATCAATGAATATATGAGTATTCGGAATCTTTTATCAAATGAACGAAAGTAACCTGTATTATATGATAACAAAGACACATAAACTCCCTAGCTAAATACATTGAGCTGGTTGATTTAAAAAAAATATTGCCAAATCAAAAGCCCAATCAAATCAAACGAATGTAAAAAAAATTGCCATATTCCTGACTAAGTACAGATATTTGATGTGTCAAAGACATCAACAAAAAAAGACCATAAAACATGAAAAGACCATAAATTTTAATAGCAGAAATTGCTTGTTTTCAAATTATGAGACGAAACTGGTGGTGATATGCTTCATTATGTAGGGACTTTTCGTTTTGAATTTTCCTTGGAGTTTTTTTTTTTTTTTTTTTATTTCACTCTTCGTGTAAAAGAAAATTCAAAATGTGTCAATTACCTAGTATAATCAAAGATTGTGTTTGGAAACTTTGAAATGATGTAAAAATGCATTACCAAATTGGTTTTAAAAGCGTAAATGTAGGCAGTGAACTTTAGTTAACAAACTTTTTAAAGTTTCATTTTTACATTCGTATGGATTTACTTTACAACAATATCTTTTTCTTTATTAACATTCCCTTCCGTTTTCCTAGCTCATCAGTCGGTTTTATTTATTTGTCGCGTGTTATTCCTCTTTGTTTGCTTTGACATTACAGTTTTGTTACAATTCGCTTCATTAATTTTTTTTTTTTTTTTTTAATTTTTGATGTTTTCATGAATATAAGAAACGATAGCCTGAAGATAAAAGAATAGATAACTTTAGAGTGTCATGAAAGTATATTTCTCACTTCTAACGCACAATTTGTAAAAGTATCGTTTTTTAATGATCAATCATATTAACTTCTTACATAAATTATATGAACAGTGCGGGAAACCGATCGTAGATAGCAACGTGGAGAAACAACCTAAAAGGAATATGTGACTTCGCATGAAAAAAAAACATAGTAAGTTATTTATTATTTCATTAGGTATCGTTTTATTATAATAATATCTTTATACATTTGTATTTGTTAATGTGTATTACTTATATCAAGTTTAATACGATTTTTAAAATTTAACAAATGATATACAAATACCATTCGCCCAACATTTGGGTTTATTTTCACAAAGTTCATCATGGTCGTTCTGAAAGTTAAAATATGACCCGTTAAAGAATTTTATAAATTTACAGTTTGCAAAAGTATAAATTATTCTAAATGATAAGGATGTTCTGGTAACTAACAGAAAACACTGGCCGTCTTTGGCACAACTTTTTTGATCTTTTGGTCCTCGATGCTGTTCGACTGTCTGCTTGTTTCGGCTTTCAAACTTTTGTATCTGGGCTTCACTAGTAGATCTTGTATGGATAAAATGCACTTCTGGCGTATTAAAATTTTCAACTTGTTGCCTTTTGTTGGCTGTTGTTCGTGTGTTTCTTGGTCAATTGTATTCTCCAATTTATTTATATTGTAGTCCTGTGGTGTTGAGTTGTCATCTTAATGTTATATTTCACATGGCTATAAAAGGGGAGGTTTGGCATGCCACAAAACCAGGTTCAACCCGCTATTTTTTTCTTTAAAAATTTCCTGTACCAAGTCAGGAATATGGCCATTGTTATATTATAGTTCGTTTCTGTATGTGTTACATTTTAACGTTGCGTCGTTTGTTTTCTCTTATTTTTGAGTGTAAATTCACATTGCGATTAGACGTCACGGTACTTGTCTATCCCAAATTCATGTATTTGGTTTTGATGTTATATTTGTTATTCTCGTGTGATTTTGTCTGTTGCTTGGTCCGTTTCTGCGTGTGTTACATTGTAACGTTGTGTCGTTGTTCTTCTCTTATATTTAATGCGTTTCCCTCAGTTTTAGCTTGTTACCCCGATTTTGTTTTTTGTCCATGGATTTATGAGTTTGAACATCGGTATACTACTGTTGCCTTTATTTAAATACTTTAGTTAATTGATATATTTAATGTCTTTTTTGAAGTTACAGTTAACAGCATATAGCCTTTAAAATCTGAAAACATCCATTACTGAAAAAAGAGGGGACTACAAATTCACTAAGGAAAACTCTGAAAAGAAATCAACTACACAATTATTTACCAACTTCGGTTAACATATTAAATTCCCGCATCCGGAAATGTAATCATGTCCATTTCCCGTACCGTTTTTTTGTAAATATTATAAAAATATATCAACATTTGTTTTTAAAATCACAGTCTAACCTGTATATAATGATTTTAAACATAAAAGCACCCCACCACACTTTGTAAATATCTGTGAGAATATTTGTTTCAGCATGAAACCTATTTATCTAAAGCGGGAGTGCTCCGATATAAATTTATATCAGCGGGAATACCTGTAAAGAACAAAAAATGGTTATTTTCCCCCTTACTTATATTCCCTATCAAAAAATGTTCGTTGTTAGAATAAAGTACAAAGAACTTCTGAAGGATTTGCCTTCAACTGCAATTATATTGTATGCTGGCGAAACAAAACTATCCAAGGCCGCTGCATGTTGTTGCACCTGTCCTGATTGATTGAGGGGCCTGTCGTTCAGCAGTTATCGTTTGTTGATGCTGTTCATTGGTATTTTCCCGTTTGGATATACATGAAATATAAATTAGATCGTTGGTTTTCCTGTTCGAATTGTGTACGCTAATAATTTTGGGGTCCTTTATAGCCTGCTGTTTGGTCTGTATCAAAGCCCTGTGTAAAAGGCCGTACTTTGACCTGTGTTTGTTATTATCAGGTTGAGAACAACCCTCCCTCAGACAAGGGGTCATTTTACTGATGTAGAAAAGAAAATAGAAATACCAAGGATTTGTATAGTTCTTCTATACAAAACCTTTGAAAACTTAGAATTTTGTACTCAAAAAGAGGAGAGTAACATCATATTTTAAACAACTTTTTCTAAAAGAGGGGTCCACTTATTTTGAATAATATTAAACTGTTAAAGTAAATGTGTCAATGGTTCAAGTCCAGGAATATTACAAAATTCTTGGACATGCTTTGACCATTTAATACCAGATATATATATGGTTCTTTGAGAAAAAATTAGCCCTTTTGTACAAACAAATATATTATAACTTATATTGATCCCTCATAAAACATGTAAAAGGGATATTTAAATCATTAAGGGGTTGTCCCCAAACTTATTATGACTTGGATGGAGAATTGTCTCATTGTCAGTCACACATACATAGACCAGATTTAATTATTTCTTGGTGAAAAGGGGAAAAATACTTCAGAAATTAAAGAAATGTCAAAGTACAAGTGAGAAACCAAGCTTTAATATTGTCAAAACCTACTATTTTATGTTTACAAAAAAAATTTATAATCGCTCGCCTTCACTTTTCAAGCTTCGCCTCAAAAATTTGCAAATTAAATATTTATTTTTTTTTAATTTTCGAATCGCTCGCTTGCCCCAAATTTTGGAGTCCAAAAATCCGTAGAACAAGAAATTAAATTGGTGTGGCTTGAGGTTATCTTTTTTCGAGGTAGAAAAGCTTAAGTATTTCTAAATTTCAAAGTTTTGTAAACAGCAAATTTATAATTATGTCCATATTAATGATAATTTATATAACTCCTTTACGCTTTTAAAAAGATACATAATCTAACTGGCTATATACTAATTTATAAATGAAGCTTTTCAGGCAGATTTTGTCTCATAAGTCAAATATTGGTATTAAATATGCTAAAGGACTTTATTCTCTTTTCATTTGGTATCGCCTAGTGTTCTTACTTCCCTGGTATTTATATTTGTAAGAAATGGCGGTGTATGTTAATTTACAAGGAACAAATCCTTATCTAGTACGTTTGTATATTCATTGACCTTTCAATGGACGTCATATCCATAGCAATATTCATTTTCAATGCGTCAATTAATGTTGAGAATTAAATCATCAAAGGTTTATAATTAAAATTCCTCATAGGCACAGAATGATTTTGTCTGCTCTGAAGCCTAAAAAATTTTAATTCGTAAACATTTTTGTTATATTAATATTTTTTGAGTATTCCGCCACGTTTTCCTGTGCTTACAGTTGGTTTTATTTGCGTATTATTTCTTGTTTGTTGCCTTGATGTTATATTATTGTGGTATTTCGCTTCATTAGTTTGTGGTTTTCATTGTTTGATGTTTTCATTAGTTTAAGAAATGATAGCCCAAATATAAAAGAAACGATAACTTCTCAAGGTTTATTACCCCTTCTGTAGCTATGTGAATTACGAAATTTTCAAACTGTAATAGTATCAAAACAGCAAAGATAATGAATAATAGAGATAGACCATTTTGTACATATACCAAGGGAAACGTCCTGCTAAGCTTTATTTTTTATTGTTTCGTGGAATTTAATAGTAAAATGGGATTTTGTGGCAAATAAATCCATGATTTTTGTAGAAAATCCACAGCCTTTCCACTTTTACTCTCACATTTGACAATTCTGTGCTTGATAAATAGATGATTATTGCATGCAGTGCCAGCAATGATTTCCTTAAAGCAAGTTTATAAATTTAGATATTGGTTGAAACAAATATAAATATGGACCAATTCAAGTACACCTTCTAGGGTGCGCTCGACTTTAATGGATCAGCACGAGGTTTTTTTTGGAATTTAAAGGTTAAGAACTTTTAGAACTTCTAAAAAAATAATCACTAGCACATCATAAAAAAACAAGTGAGTTATCTATGATTGAAATTTAATAACTAAAATTTTTGTATTAAAGTCTGTGGATTTCTACAAAAATCTTAGTTTTATTTGGCACAAAATCCCCTTTTTCTATTAAATGAAATTCAACAATAAAAGATAAAAATTTGCACGAAGTTTCCCCTTGGTATATGTACAAAATGGCCTATCTCTATTATTCATTATCTTTGCTCTTCTGATATTATTGCAGTTTCAAATTTTCGTAATTCACTTGGCTACAGAATGGTTCATAATCCTTAAGTGAAATACTAGTGTATTTCTTACTTCGAACATATCAGTGTAAGAATTTCTCTTTCTATTTTCAATCATAAGAACTTCTTATAATATTTCAATAAAAAATGCGGCAAACCGAAAGTAAATTGCAACTTGTTGAAACAAAATGAAAAATGATTGTGTGACTTAAAAAAACATAGTGAGTTATAAATTATTACATTATTATTGTTTAATCAATAGTTTTACACATTTCCATTTGTTATTGTGTATGAATATTTTCATATGATTCTTAAAATTGGTTAAATGGAAAACGAATTCCATGCGCGCAATATTTGTTATTTTTAAAATCAACCTCCATCTTGTACGCTCAGAATCAAAGTTTTGGAAATTGAAAATTGGAACTGTTAGAGTACAAAAAAGCTGAGGAATCAGTACGCCTTATTTTAATGGAAAATAAATGACCAATCGAACAAATAATCAGTCAGAAATAGGTTTGATAATGTGTGGTACTTTTTGTGTTTCCCTGTTGTAGTAAAGTATTTTATTTGACAAAATTTCATATTTTTTTGTTATTCTAATGCTTGTATATCAATAAACTCATCATAAAAACCAGGATATTTTTTTATCAACGCCAGACGCGCGTTTCGTCTACAAAAGACTCATCAGTGACGCTCGACTTAAAAAAATGTTAAAAAAACAAAAAACGTATGAAGTTGAAGAGCATTGAGGACCAAAAATTCCTAAAAGTTTAGCCAAATACAGCTAAAGTAATATATTCCTGAGGTAGAACAGCCTTAGTTTTTTTTCAAAAATGCAAAGTTTTGTTAACAGTTAATTTATAATTATGAACATATCAATGATATCAGGCTTATAATTTGTTACGCTAGACGCACTTTTCGTCTACATAAGACTCATCAGTACCGCTCACATCAAAATAGTTAGAAAGCCAAAATAAGTACAAAGTTGAAGAGCATTGATGACCCAAAATTCAAAAAAAAGTTGTGCCAATTACGGCTGAGTTAATCTATGCCTGGGATAAGAAAATCCTTAGTATTTAGAATAATTCATATTTATGCAAACAGTAAATTTATTAAAAAAACGAAGTGCTGACTACTGGGCTGATGATACTCTCGGGGACGAAACGTACACCAACAGCGGCATCGACTCAGTAGTGTAAATACAAAACCAGGCTTATAATTTGTTACGCCAGACGTGCGTTTAGTCTTCATAAGACTCACCTGTGACGCTCAGATCAAAATAAGTACCAGGTTGAAGAGCATTGAAGACCCAAATTGGATACACTACTAGTAGTTAAATTAACTAATTCATTTTTGGGCATAATAATACTCTTGGTGCAATATCTTCATTATGAGCAGCAACCGTCAAGGAAATCTTCATAGGAAATACAAGCCCGGGAATATCGTATCAATTAGGAGATATATACTCCATATGCAGGCGATGTTGGCATGTTGCTACATAGAAATGGTAAATTCAAAATTTGAAAACTGAAATCTTTTCTTTTGTCGTAAAGTTTTGTTTTCTACCGACCCTCATTGTCAATTTTTAGATGTAAGTTAAGATATTAGGCAGACTTAACTGTATTTGTTGTATCCTTTATCTCTAGTGTGATAGGATAGATGGGTTCAACATAGTCACCAAATTTTGATTATTTAATGAGAGAACATTATCTTTATAGCAGAAAGTAAAGTTAAAAGATATTGCTTGCTTCTTATCTTTCTTCCTGAATTAAATCAGCCTCCTTATAATAAAGAAACCAGTCAACAAGAAGAGGATAACAAATGGTTCCCATTGGAATGCCGCCAGTCTGTTGAAAAACCCGGCCTCCAAACGAAACAAAACTGTCTTCAATCAAGAAATCAAGCATCTTGATAATGTCAGTGTCAGAGAATTGTTTTGTTTGAATCAGAGTGATTTTTTTACAAAGTAGGATTTATTCCTCTCTAATACATGATACTTGTATCTACTTTCGCCATTCTTTTTCATGAAACAATGCAATACCAACTTTTTACATTTGTCTTTTAGTTGGAATGTGGAATACTTGTGTAAAGTGTAGAAAAGTCAAATATTTTAAATTGAATATTATTGCAAGATGAAAGAGTTTTAGTTTGTTTGTACTCTAAAAGCTTTGAGGTTTACTGTTGATGACGGTCGTTCTAATCTTATTTAATTTATTTATGATAGCGACCGTCATTGACTGTAAAACCTCATGTGACAACTAAACGAACCCCTGTCAGAATTAACAAATCATCATCCGGAGTTTCTTTATTAAAATTTACAGCGGTCAGCTTTTTGTTAGCAATTATTTTTTCATCTTTTCAAAGCTACATCTGGTCTCTAGATATCTTTGTTATATCATGTCAGTAATTAAACATAATGAAAATAATACCTGTCCGCTCCTAGATTTTCCTGTCAGTTTTTGTCTTTGTTAACAACAAATGTTCATGTTAGAAAGTAACATCTGGTTTGAGCTGGATTTCTGATTATATACTGCTTAATTGATTTAACAACAAGTATATATTAATACTTATTTAGCGCTAGCTGCATATGTAAATGAAAGTTCTTTTTTGAAAGCAGTTAAGTCAAAGCGGGTTATTAATTTACACAAGAAGTATCATCGGAAAAGAATCCATTGTTTCAAGGTATATATAAATTATATTTAAACAGGAAATAACTTATTTACTACATTTCTTAAAGAAACTAATCGGCGAGTTTGTCTTATGATTATTATTTTTTTTTTTTAATTAAACATGCGACAATAAGAAAGTGACAGGACGATATAAGTTATGCACCAGCGACACATTTGGTCGAGTTTTTCACCCTTGTTTTTTTAATTTTCAGTTTTAGTTTTTCAAATAAAATTGTCGGTAGGTTACTTTTTTTAGGTAGATTTTGTCTTAGTTGTCTCTTCATACCAGTATATGTTGTTGTTGTTATTGTTATATAAGTCTAAATCTTTGAATTAAATTCTCAGTTGCACAGATCCATGTGTGTTCTTTGAGGTTTCTAATACCAAAATTTTAATAGATTTTTGTATTCTTTATTTCATCATAACATGGTCAGGAAGCACATTCTCCACCAAAACCAAAAATTATTTGGAATTAAACTATTCATCACCTTTCATGTACAAATTGATTCAATATGGTTAGAGACGTCACAAAATTAAAAATGTTACAAAAACACGTAAAACTATTTTGTATCGAAATTCCTGTATCAGCAACATAAAACTTTAAATCATATTTTTTTCATATATGAAACAGTGTTTTATAATAGTTTACTTTAAAACATTGTGACTTTGATGGAGAGATATCTCATTGACACTCTTACAACATGTTCCTATATCTATTGACAAATATTTTATGAATATGATGAAGACAATTTTGTATTACAATTCCGTATGATTCCACAGCTCAGTTTAGACGTTGACATTGTCAGTGATATAAATAGGTTGACCCTACCCCTTTGAATAATATTGTAGCATATAAATAAAGGCAACAGTAGTATACCGCTGTTCAAAACTCATAAATCCATGGACAAACAATAAAATCGGGGTAACAAACTAAAACCGAGGGAAACGCATTAAATATAAGAGGAGAACAACAACACAACACTAAAATGTAACACACACAGAAACGGACCAAGTATCAGACAAAATCCCACGAGAATAACAAATATATCATCAGAACCAAATACATGAATTTGGGATAGACAAGTACCGTGACACGTCTTATCGCAATGTGAAATTACACTAAAAAATAAGAGAAAGCAAACGACGTAACGTTAAAATGTAGCACTCACAGAAACGAACAATAATATAACAATGGCCATATTCCTGACTTAGTACAGGACATTTTTAAAGGAAAAAATGGTGGATTGAACCTGGTTTTGTGGCATGCCAAACCTCGTACTTTCACTAATAGTCCCCGAGGGTATCACCAGCCCAGTAGCCAGTACTTCGGTACTGTCATGAAAATACGGATTTTTTTGTGTTATTAAAATTTGCTGTTACAAAATGATAGAAATTATTATAAATTAAGGAATGTATCTCCCTCATGCAAAGCTCCTCTGATTCCTTTCACGGATTTGGCTATACTTTTTGGACCTTTTGGATTATAGCTCTTCATCTTTTATATAAGCTTTGGATTTCAAATATTTTGGCAACGAGCATCACTGAAGGGACATGTATTGTCGAAATGCGCATCTGGTGCAAGAAAATTGGTACCGTTAGTTTTATTAATGGCAATGTTAAATATAACATTGAATATGGTTATTTATGATTTGAATACCTCTGTCAAAGAAGAGCCAACTGATAAATAAAAGACTCTAGCATTATTTTCTGTACTTCACGGTATTAAGATGATTTTCTCTCAATAAAAATTATTAAATAATTTGGTGAATATATTTATTGTTGTGTGAAAATAATGATATCACTATACTTAACCGGTTCCATATCATGACTTCCGTTTGGAGAATTAACCAAAAATGTGTACAAAAATGTACCCACGTCACACTTTACAAAGCCTCTCCTTGATATTTAAGAATCAAATTCCCGCTAATAGTCTATGCATGTATTTTTCAATTCTAAATCGTGTGATTTGATAAATATCATTGTTATGTTAAGCTATATTTAAGAAAAATAATCATTTGATTTTGTGTTTTCAAAAACTTTAACTAATGCATGAAAAAAAGTTGCCAATAAAAAAATATCTTTGACAGAAAAATAAGATGTTTTAAAGAAAACATTTACATATTCAGGTTCTCAAATATGGAACAGTTTACCAAATGAAATAAAAATGAGTAATACACTTGTATCTTTTAAAACAAAATGTTACAAATTTTTCATCAATTGTGCAAATTAATATGCTTTTTCATTATTATTTAAATACAATTGTATATTGTGTATAATATAACTTTATAATACTCTATGTACTTATAAATATGTTAATACTATTTTGAGGACTCTCAGGAAGATTAGTTTTAATGGGATCATCCTCTTGAAATAAAGATTATTTATTTATTTATTTATTTAAGATCGCCAACAAGGCCACCTGATGCTATAATGATATATATGTAAGCCACTTTATGTCACCGTACGTCCTTCAACAATTTGAAAATTCATAAAGTAAACTATAAACTCCTCAAAATTTATAATGTTTTGTTTTTTTGGTTTTTTTTAAATGCACCGAGTCGATACCTCTTTTGGTGGACAATAAGTCCCCGATGAAGCATCAGCGCAGTTGTAGTGCTTCGGTTCAGACATTATTAATAGCAAACCTTCTAAATTTTTCCATTAATAAATTTTTGAAATAATAAAGAAATTAAAATTTCAACTTCATCAGGCAAAGGTTTACTAAGATCGAAGTGGCTATTTTTGGTCTTTGTGGACATACAGCTTTTCAACTGTTTCAGTTTTTATACATCCTTTGCTTTCAAGTAGTCGGCTTGATGGAGGTAAATCCAAAATATCGCTTCGCCATGATATTTATAACGTGGTGCTTTTAATTTTTTCAGCACTGAGTCTTTATATCTTTTGTTGGACTATCAGTACTAGAGGGTATCATCAGATCAGTAGTCGGTCCTTCGTTACTGATATGATTTATAAAAAAAACCTTTCTCACATTAATCGTAAATAAATTTTGAAATTATGATTTATTTGGATATTTGTTAGAAAAAGTGACAATATAAACTATAAAATCTATTTCAAAACTCAATAGAAGCTTTATTAATTTGAATACTTTTCTGAAACTCACAAACTTTACCACTAGTTTTTTTTTTTTATTTTTCGTATTTTGATCATCCACATGGTATACTTTACTCAACAGATTGACTAAGAAAGGGTAAATAAACATGATGAAAGCGTAAGTATTTGTATAAAATGGCTTCAGTCTATGGTCATCATTATTCACAAACGTTTCCTCATCGGTTACGATGTCCTTTATCAGTATTGAAACAGGAAGACATTACAGTACACAGACTCTTGGTGTTATTTGACTTTGACAATGTCATTTACACTGTCCAAAAATACGACAGTGAAATTTTGTACAATAGAACAGCTATCGAAACCGTATTAACATCTGGTTGCATCCGTTTGTAGTAGTATCTTTTGACAAATTCTAGACTTAAAAAAGATTGTACAAATTGCGTTATTTATATTGATCTTATTCCGAAAGTCCTTCAAGGAGCAAGTTTTAAACAGTAAATTTTTGAAATATTCCAAACAATTTTCGTGATCAAAAATACGTACGGCTGATTAAAATTTAGTACTTTTTGGTTTATACGCTCTTTATTTTTAAACAAGTTTCGGCTTTTCAAATATTTTGACCTCGAGCATCAACGAAAAGTCATTTATTGTGTATATGGTGCAGATAAGTTGGTACCGTTAATCTTATTGATTGTTTTGTAAAATACTGTAAATTGTTATACAATTAACCGTAAATCTGATTTCATGTATCAAA
This sequence comes from Mytilus edulis, assembly GCF_963676685.1. NCBI lineage: Eukaryota > Metazoa > Mollusca > Bivalvia > Mytilida > Mytilidae > Mytilus > Mytilus edulis. The sequence continues at coordinate 65,572,978 of NC_092346.1, read as the reverse complement.
TTATTATTTTGCTCAAATTTTCATAAAATTGCAATTCACTTTTCAACTTTGGTATGTCAATAGAATATAGATTGGAAACGGAGAATGCATCGAAGAGACAACAGCCTGACCATTGAGCAGAAAAAAAAACCTAGGCTGCAAATGGGTCTTTAACGCAGCGAATAAAATCCAACATCCAGATGAAGGTTTTACGATGACCATGCAATAATGTATACGCGTTCACCTTAATAGTCCTCACACTAAACTACAAAATACACAGATGAACCAAATTTTAAAAAAAAAACACAAAACTAGCAAGTGCTACATTTTGTATTGTTACATTTTAATGTTGTGTTTCAGTTGTGTCGTAGTTCTCCTCTTATATTTGATGTCTTTCCCTCCGTTTTAGTTTGAAACCCGGATTTGTTTGGTTTTTTTCTCAATCGATTTATGAATTTCGAACAGCGCTTTACTACTGTTGTCTTTATTTATCTAGACCAAAACTACGGGGGGATTAAACGTGTTTTGTCCCCGAGGTTATCACCAGCTAAGTAGTCAGCACTTTGGTGTTGACATGAATATCAACTATATGGTAATTTTGATGAATTTACTGTAAGGATTATTCTTTATCCCAGGCATAGGTTGCCTTCGCCATATTTTGCGCAACATTTTTGGTGTTTTGGGTTCTCAATGCTCTTCAATTTTGTACTTGTTTGGCTTTCTAACTATTTTGATATGAGTGTCAATGATGAGTTTTATGAAGACGAAACGCGCGTCTCACGTATCAAATTATAAGCCTGGTACCTTTGATAACTTTTTGTGAGATCGCACCCCTCGGCGTATACCTATAGCTAAAATGTAATCTACAAATATTACCCACAGTTTAAAGAAACCCGAATCCGAATAGAAGAAACAAAGCGAAATGACAACGATCAACATAAGTTAAGAAAGGACTGTAAGCAGTTTCTTACACGCCTGCTCCAGGGCTCAATAAAACTAATGGAAAGATTATGTCTTAATCATATGAACATGTTCGACCCATAACGTTTGACATCTTCGTGTAAAGACCAATTCCAGTTTGTTTGCAAAACAAAGTAAAAAAAAACATCTGTCATAAAAAACAACAGCCGGGTATAGAAAGATAAATCGTTTACAGATTTTCATCCCATTAATATTGCAACATAAACGCTTCTCTTCACAATATGAAGCATTTTCGATGAATTTGAAAGAAGCTTCTCACAGTACCTCGCAGCTGATAATGAACATTATCAGCAAGCCGAAAACTTTGTTATCGGCACATACCCATTCCTTTGTTATTTAACTTGTATATCTTTTTAACTATACTTATTTGGCAAAGAATTTATTTTTATAAATGGTAAAAAGTTCACCTTTCTATCTTCCTTTTTATTTATTTTTTAAATCAAGTGTCTTTCATACTTTAACATGCTTTTTGATTTGATTTTAACTTTTTTTTTACAGATCATGGATTCATTAGTTGAAAATGTGTCAAGATCAGAAGGTGTTACCACCAATTTTTCGTACACACCAAACTTAAAATTCGAAGACACAACAATATTGTCGAATACCTCAACAGCATCCAATAGCATTCTTGACTACGTTAATATGGTTTCCATACCGATATGTTTGGTAACTGGTGTTCTCGGCAATACGATAACAATTATTTTGATGAACACGAAAACATTTTCCCATTTTGCTTCGAAATACTTCTTAGTCGGATTGGCGATTGCAGATATGAGTGTGCTCTTGACTCAGCCGTTTAAAAATATGTTTGTAATTAGATATTTTGGCGTTGACTTGCGTGCGCTTTCGACAATTGGCTGCAAATTTTATTTTGGGGTTCATAGAGCTGGAAAGATGATGTCATCGTGGTTTGTAGTTTATATGGCACTAGAGCGATTAGCAGCAGTTAGATTTCCCCTCAAGGTGAAGATCTGGTTTTCAAAACGTAATACACTAATCGGAGTCGGACTGATGATGCTTCTGATCACTGGATTCACAGCTGGTTACTCGTATTGTACTAAAGTAGATCAAAATAATATCTGTAACCCGGATCTATATGACAGGAATGATCCTAGCGCTGTCATGTTGTATAGAATAATGCTCAATACTTGTGTTACGCTTTATTTCATTGGACCCTTCGTGATTCTTCTAATCGCCACACCAACCATCATAATTAGTCTGATCAAGCGTGAACACGACAAATCAAAGCTGTCACAGATTAATGCAAAAAACGCATTAGCCAGACCAACAGCCATGTTATTGTCCGTAGTGTTTGCGTACATATTTTTTGTCACACCAATAGGTGTCGTGCGCATTATTATCGATAACCATGGAGTCAACCTGTTTGCTGTTAAAATGACGTGGTTTACAACTTTCAGGGATATAAGCCATTTTCTTGAATTGATTAACTATTCCGTCAACTTCTTTCTATACGCTTGCACATCAAGGCAATTCCGTCGGGGTTTTACTATTCTTCTTAGCGCAAAAATTATCACCAATCGTCGATAAGACGTCAGTTCTACTAGTACTAATTCTAGATCTAAAACTGGGGCCTGGTTTTTGAAAATATCTTATGACTAAGAAATGCCTATATGGTTATATGACATAGCATAGTCGTAAGATATGTTTATGAAAGTGTCACAAGTTACAATATTTAATAAATTTGTCGAAAACTTAAGACCACTGGCGACATGTTTTATGATGGTCTTATGATTGCCATAAAAGATACGGCATACATTCACTGATTTATCTTTGCACATGTAGCTTCATATGCATCTTTTTGTTGTTGTGTTGCCTAGTCTGCCAAATAGGAATTAGTTATTTCTCACCACTTCGTCAATTGAAATCTGAATGTCATGCGACGTAAAAGTCGGACTTCTTTTCTACTCATGTTTGTGTATAATAAATATCTATTTTTTATCCTTATATATAAAAAAAAAAACAAAAAGAAGATGTGATATCATTGCAAATGAGACAACTCTCCACAAGTGACTAAAATGACACAGATATTAACAAATAATTTCAAACAAATTATTAAGACAAATTTAAATTTCTTTTGATATATGATTTCATGTTCAGTATAATGCAACAATAAAATATTCCTAAATAGTAGGAATTGTAATAATCATTTTTAAATATTTTTTCAGGTTTACCGTTGTGTTTTTTAATCATCATTCAAAAAGAAATAAAATATGTTCACTTATGACAGTCATAGGAGTAGCATAGGTAGAAATAGGGACACCTTTGAGGTTGCATGGTAGTATTTCCTGGCCCATAGGGATAAAAAAAATCCTTTTTTGAATTTTATCACTTTCTAACACTGACCAAATTCTACATACTCAGTTGAATGACGTACACTAATTATTATATTCATTAGTTATCAGTTATTTTAATATGTATGATGACCGTTTATATTTTTCATTTGCTATTTTTGGAAACATACGGTCACTAGTGCTTTGATGTCTTTTTTTTATCATGCAGTATAACAAAACTTTCAAAAAATCTGATTCATCCCTCAGCTTTGGAAAGTATGTTCAGTAGATACTGGGTTGTTTTTTTTTTTTTAAATCACACTGTTTATATATATTGACTTCAGTAGTGTACACAAACGAGCAACTTAATTTCCGGAATGTAAATACTACCGTGCAACCGTGATTTACAGTATATGACATCGGTGTCCCTGTTGTTCCGTTGTTTTTATCTTAAAGTTGATGTTTTAGTTTGTTACTGGGATTTGTTTTTGCTTAATCGAATCGACTGTTGAACAGCGGCATGCTACTGTTGATTTTATTTATACATCATATGAAAGTCATAAGATAGTCATAGAATTTGTCTAATGATATACATTGTATCTTATTACATATCTTACTAGGCTACTTTCGAAAACTAGGCCCCTGGTCTGAAGATAACTATTTGTTTACATTAACTTACTTATGTATTTGTGCTATGTTGTGGGTTTTTTTTTTTCTTTTCTTCGTGTAAACACTTTCATTCTATTGCTTCTGACTGTTTTGTTTGTAAAAAACATCGTTTCGAAGATTTTTGCAATTGAGTATTAAACTAGGAAAAATATGTACTTTGTTGAATATCAATTAATGCTATATACGAATACATTAGTTGAAAAAATCATTTAAAAGAACAGTTTAATGATAAGCAGACATGTAACATATTTGACACTACTGTTGAAGTTGGATTCATAACAAACTGGACATATACATATTATAGTTAATTGCTATTAATCAGTATTGCAATATGCATTGTGTTTAAATGCAATATCAGTATTTAGTTCTATTATAATCTTTAATCAATTCTTATTCTATCTTACTTTTGAGATATAGTTTTTCATATGTGACGTAATTTTTAATGCCTTTTCACCATCGTATGTGACGTCATTTTCATAATTTACTGCGTTGAGGCCTGGACTGAGTCGGGTGTGTCTATTCTGTGTTGGTCTTTGCATTATGTATTCGTGTTTGTTTTATGTAATGAGTTAATACTTCAGTTTCATTATGTATATCTGTTATATTTATTTGATAAAATTTACTGTTTGCAATAGCATTAATTGTTCTAAATAATAAGGATGTTCTTATCCTAAGCATAAAAACATAGCCGTATTTGACACAACCTTTTTCAACTTTTGATCTTCAGTGCTGTACAACTTTGTACTTTTTTTCGCTTTCGATCTTTTATATCTGGGCGTCACTGGTGAGTCTTGTGTGGACGAGGCTCGTTTTTGGCGTATTAAATTTTAAACCTGATGCTTTTTGTTATTCATTAATTATGTGTTTCTTTGTCTAATACGTTCTCCTATTTATTTGTATTGTAGTCCTGTAATATTATGTTGTCATTTCAATGTTATATATAACATTGCCATTGCAAGTGCGAGGTTTGGCATGCCACAAAACCAGGTTCAACCCACCATTTTTTCCTTTAAAAATGTCCTGTACCAAGTCAGGAATATGGCAATTGTTGTATTATAGTTCGTTTCTGTGTGTGTTTTTTAACGTTGCGTCGTTTGTTTTCTCTTATTTTTGAGTGTAAATTGACATTGAGATAAGACGTGTCACGGTACTTGTCTATCCCAAATTCATGTATTTTGTTTTGATGTTATATTTGTTATTCTCGTGGGATTTTGTCTGATGCTTGGTCCGTTTCTGTGTGTGTTACATTGTAGTGTTGTGTCGTTGTTCTCCTCTTATATTTATGCGTTTCCCTCAGTTTTAGTTTGTTACCCCGATTTTGTTTTTTGTCCATGGATTTATGAGTTTGAACAGCGGTATACTACTGTTGCCTTTATTTGCCTCTATTCAGCCCCGAATAACACAGAACCTATTGTGTTTATATAGATTAAAAAACCTCATCATCTACTTTACTTTTTCTTAATCGAGCGACATTGATGTGTATTTTATAATGGAAACGCGCGACTGGTGTAAAAGTTGGTATTCCTGAAATGATTATTTATTAAGTCTCTCAAATAACTGTCGAAGGCGGAATAGCATCGATCATAAGGCCGCTGCTTCCTTGCAAACGGTTTTAATCTTCTGGAGCACATGAAAAGAGAAGCATATCAAAGTGGACATGTTTGGGCTCGTCCGGATTTATGCATTCGGCAGGTTTCAAGTCATGAACACAGGAGTCGGGTTAAAGAAAGAAAAAACAATTACAATTGGAAACCAAAATGGACTTCCTTGATGGCCGCGCACGCTGATTCTCGTGTCATAATTTTTTTAAATGCGGATGCAAGAAATTCAGCTGTGTTGGTAACTGTAACTGCTACCGTTCTGGCCTTCAGGTTTGTGTATTGGTAACTGTCAGATAATTATAAGATACAAAATGTAAGCAACCTGTCTTTCTAAACAAACTATATATACATTTGAACTTGACAAAGTCCGTAATATCAGTTGATAGAATGATCAAATTGACATTTTCCACGTTATGCCATTTTTTTTTATGGCCAGCAGCTGAATTTTTTTAATTATCATTTAGTCCACCCATATACCAATTTCACGCTTGTATCACGATTTGCACAAATATGTCCATAATAGACTTATTGTTCTTCTTCTTCTTCCCTTAACCATATATATTCTTGTATGGGACAATAAAACAAATGAAACGCATAAGGGACCATGGGAATGGCGAAATATGGGAGCTTTGTTTGGGAGACTTCGTAACAGCATCCTGTTACAATTACTTCTTGTTGTAATTATTTTTACGGCTATGATCTGACCGCTGTGCAATAAATTCCTGAACAGACACAGAAACAAAACAAATCAACCGAAACATTAAGAGAAGACACCATTAACCGAGGAATAAAATGCAGCGTTTGAAACAAATATTAACAAAACTACTAGTATATGTTATACAGGTATATACAAATAATTTAAAATTTGATTTCATTCTCATTTTTATTTTTACAATCTGAATGTACACTTTTACTTTCCCTTTCAAAGATCTAAAAGATATAACCAGATTCCATTTTTCATATGGGCTTTAAGCAGAATAAGTATAACAAGTGACAAAAAGTTAAAAGGTCTTCGATATCAAAATCAGATAAATAAAGATCATCATTCACACTTTTTTATACAACAAAAATATTACCTTACTGGTATCGAAGTTATGATACGAAACGAACCTAACCTTAGCAAAAACGAATTCCAGCAGTCCAGGTTTTAAAATTATACACAATTTCGTGTCTTCATTTTCATGATGCGAATAATATCTAACCAAAGACCCGTGCAAACAACAGTTTAAATAGTGTTCCCGTAATCTTAAATAGTTTTTGATGTGACGTCAAAAATACTCCGACTGAGAGATTTTTTTGGGGTTTTATTCTAAATCGATTTATGACTTTTTAACAAGGCATGATTACAGCACTATTTTCCAAAAGTTATACAACCGATAATTCGAGCTCGGTCAGAGAGAACATATTTCCTTCATTTGAGAGTCGTTTTGCAGTCATATGTTTATGCTTGCCTCGGTTAGTTTTATAATTTTCTCTTGTATACATTTTGTTCAAGACATAGATGTGCAGAAACACTGTATTCAACTGCAGTCAGTCTGTATTCTACGTAGTAATAAAATTCAATTTTAATTATATATCTCTAGTTAATTGGTAAAGAATAAAAGATATATTCGTATTGCTAAGTTTTATTGCGCGCTAATTATGTAAAAGCAAAAGCAAAAAAAACTTCTCTCAAAGCTGATTTACTTCAGTAATTGAACTGGAAAATGTGTATACATGCACTGAATCTATATTCTAATTACGACTTCATTTTTCATTTAAAATTTTTATTCATATTCATTTCGGGTTTTCAAATATTTGTATAGTTTAAATAACTTCAAATATTTTTTTTTCTAATTGATAAATTCTTAATCATACAGTCTAATTTATTACGTTTTATTCGCATTAAACTATTCAATTTCTGTTAATGACAAACTAAGCATCAGTTTCTTGTACCAATATATGTACCAATCAAATAATAGCCATTTAAACCAGTATACATGTATAAGTACTTGAAAAAGTAATAGTCATCTTAGAAATATTTTGTAAAGAATATGAATTAAATGCTTTACAATTTTAGAAAAGCCGCTTATCACTTTTATCATATAAATTCTTAACTTAAAGTAATATTTCCTTGTTATCTTCAAATACTGTAAATAAGTTTGTCCCTGAAATTGATATTTTTAACTATTGGTTTGTAAACATATATGGCGAAAAAATTAACCAAATATAAAGATATGTTCCTTATGACAACGTTGTTTGGGATCGAAGTGTAACTGTTATATTCTGTGCTTGATCCTGAATCTTTTCCAAATCAGTCTCTTGTCCGTCACTCAAAATGACAGTTTTAATTTTCCTTGGAAAATATTTATCTAAATACAAATTCATTTTCTCCTGACCAAGTTTTAATTTTCTTTGTTCGACTTTTTTCCGAATGTCTGTCAACAAGGCGTAAATACCTTTCCGCTCATCGATTTCGTCATCTTCAAAATATCTAACGGCTTCTTTTGGATCAGTAAGATACCCTCTGTTTCCGTTCACTACTTTTTCAAGCATTTCAGGTTTTTCACGATAGGTATGAGAAATCTTTGGCCTCAAATCAACGCGATATCTTTTTCTGTTGATAAAAAATTTCTTATCGAACTCAACGCTTTCTGTGCCTTTAAGATGGTCTGTTTTGGTTTTTAGTTGCAGCATTGTAGGTATACATGTTGCAGGTCTTTGCTTTTTTATAACGGGTCTCCGCACTGTCAATTGTTTTCTTAGAAGATCTTCTAAAGAGTCAGTTGATTCGTTAACATTGTTATGTTTTGTATCATATATCTTTCGTTCATTTGCAAGCCGTTTTGCTGTTAGTTTTCTCTGTTTATCTCGGTAAACTTTTAATTTCTTTTTGAAAACATTCTGTTCACGACATAAATCAGCAGCAACCATGTCTTTATCGCCTTCTATTCGGCGCATGGTAAATTTGAGAACAGTTTCGTCGACGTAGTTCTGACGAAGAACATTTTTATTATTTCCAACGTCAAGTAACCGTTTTAAACTAAATACACTTTCTTCTCTTTCAACAGATATATCTGACAATAACTGCAACGAAAAGAGTAATAAAAATTTAATTTACGCAATTAAGAAAAATTGAAAATATATGTATACGTTCCTTTTGTGATCTAAAAAAACTTTTTTATATATAAAATGGAATCTTTCATGATGCGAAGATTTAAAAATCTCTTAAGATTAAGCAAACATTTGGAGAAAAAAAACTTTGATATTTGATATTAAGGTGACACGGGTGTTTTCAGTTTCATAGACTACATAAATCAGGGAAAATATCTCTCTTTGACTTTATAATGGATTTAAATTGCGAAGACAATAGAAACATGTCCACTCGAATGTATGTGTACGTGTAGGTGAAGTTCTAATAATATTAATACACCAAATTGCTTCATTACATATTTACCTCTGCAAGGTTTTCATTGGTACTTTTACCAGACTCTTCTTTTGGAGGAGCTGTTGATGTCTCTGTCGTCGTTTCGTTCGACATTCTAAATGTAATCAAATGGGTATTGCATTTACATCATCGGCTTTCTTTACAAAATTCGTCAACCTATAAAAAACACGGAAGTGCTAATAGCTTTACGTTCATATTATAAGACTTCAATTCAACCTGTTTTTAAACAACGAATAAACTCACTTGAGCACTGGTCCAAACTGAGGGAAACAATAGTGATCTATCTCTGGACTTACTTTCAATATTTCAATAACTCCTTTTAGTTCTTACTAAGTATTGGTCTGATGACTTAAACCCTTTCTACATTTTTACATTGTGTTCTTATGTCGTGTTGATATCGTGGGTTGATTGTTCACAAACATGGTTAACAGAGCAACATTATGTATGTGCCTGTCCTTCATCCGATACCCGTTAATCGTTGGTTGTAACTTGTTGGGCACTGTATGGACTTTTTCACTTTGTTTTCTAGCAAAAATCAGGCTGTTGGTTTTCTATTTTGAATCGATTCATATTTTGTCATGCCGTGTCATATTTTTTTTTTTTTTACTTTTTAACCGTTATGGTTTTAACTTTTAACTCAATGTTGTAAGACGTACGGTATATAGGTGTTTTCATCCTTTTCATCTAGTTTCACGTTGATAGATGTTTCAATGATAACGATATCTCCTTATTTTTAAATTTCGTATTTAACAAAAACAACTTTTTGGTAGCAGCTTCCTGTATATGTTTTGTTTTTACCTGTTTTTGTGAATCATAATAGATACGGAGACATTATTTAATCCTTTATATAGATGCAATATTTTTACAATAAAACATTTTAATAGCAAAGAATCAATATACATTTAGCAACCACTTTTACAAATCACTGCATACATGAATACGTTTCAAACTACTGTTTATATACTGATCATACATGAACTCGTATAGAGTTACTTTAATTTTATTTATTTTTTTCATGCCGCTTTTTCCTTTTTTTTATTTACATTTTTTTTTTTGTCGTTTTCTCCATTATATTACACAGTCAGATATTCCATGTGACTATAGCTTTAAGTGTCAATTTAATTCATTTATTTGCTTGTTGTATACTAATTTGGGGAAGAATCAATTTACGCCAATTGCAGTTTTGAAAAGGTAATAATTGCGCCACTCTCTTTTATTTTGATGGTATTAATTGCGCCAATAAATGAAATGAAATTGCGCCACATTTACCTGTAAATATTAGTTTACCTATATCATACCTGTACATGTTTTACTTGTCAGAGCGACCTTCAAAATTAGCAAATTCATAGCTCTTCAAAATTGAAGAAGAAAATTTAGAAAGGAAAGATTTGAAGTATGTGCGTCCGTCAATGAATAAAGAGAGAGAAGAACGCTGTATCCGGCTCAACTTAAAGTCGAGCAGAATTTCACAGAATGTTGGATGATATTGTTGTTGTTACAAAAAAAAAGATGATGATGGTACCTTTAAGTGTTGTCCAAAATATTTCAAACAACTTTATACTACACATGACTTTAAGAATGGACATTATATTCCCTTTTAGTATTTTGTCTATTGCCATCAAAATCAAAAGCTTGATACAAGAAAATGTTTTCCTGACTTGGTGAAAGTTGCAAGAACTGCCGGTCCCAAGCCCGGATAGAGGAAGAGGGCAGTCAATCATAAAGGAAGAGGAGATTCAATCATTTAGTTGTTATATATAAATACAAATAAATAAAATTGGCGCAATTAAATGATTATTTTATTGGCGCTAATGATACCTTTAGTTTAGAAAATTAGGTGGCGCAATTAAGTTGTGGCGCAAATGAGTTACTTTTTGGCGCAAAAAGATATCGCCCCTAATTTGTGCTGTGAGACAAATATAATACACATACAAAACGTTAAGGCCAATTCTAAAGGATGTCCATAAAAACTTACAAATTAAACCGCTATCGAACAACGTTATTTTCCGAAGCTAACGGTAGATTAAACTTATATTATATCTAGCTGAACCTGTGCTACACCTCATCAGTTAAATTTTATACATGTCTGAATGTAGAATCCAAGATTTGTTTGAGCCAGCATTATTTTTTAACCTACAAACCATTGAAGTATACTTCTCACACGGTAGCTTCGTCAAATTCCTAAAATTTAGTCGGAATATATTCTCTTTAATTTCAATATTTTCAATTTCCTATTTTAAATTAAAAAAACAAGTGAACCCATTTTTGAAACGAAAAGTAATTCTATATACAATGCTAAACGTAAACAAAACTTCTCACTTTAAATGAAACAAATATTGGCAGTACCGAAACTCACCTTAACAGAATCGTTGAAACATCCAAACAAAAATGCACATGTGCTTTGTTTTTCTGGGCACATAAATTATGAATCCAGAACAGGTTCAAAATCTTAGTGGAGTAATTCATGAACTGATTTAATATTCCATCATCCATACAATGACATTTGAAAAACGTGTTGTTGGCGACGATTATTGAAAAACCAGAGTAAATCATTAATAGTAAATTGCATTCAGTGAATCAGTGATTTTAAACTATCGATCATACTAAAGTGAAAATATTTATTGTTTTAAATCAAATACGCGTATATGCAGTTTGGTTTAGAATAGTTCATAGACAAAGACACTGTTGCAATATAATGCCATTCTGATGGACTGATAGTGAACTTCAAATGGCCTGATGACCAATTTTAATCGAATGGTCATGATTTCGCTTATTGTTTCTTATGAAGTTTATAGGTTAATGGCATAATTATTCACATGATTTAATCTTTTTAATTGTCCTAATCAATAACGAAAAAGACGTTAAGAGAAATTCTATAAGCCTTAAATATTGAAATTCCCTTGCAATAAAATAAATATTTGAATTTGTAATAAAGGATATTGATTTGTGTAAGTGATTTACATAAGGGCCTAGTTTCTAGTTATTCTAAACTTCCGGAAACCTGTATACATTCCAATATTTCATATATATTTCAATATCTAGCTTACATCTGTTAAAAGTTCGCCAAGTCAGGAATATGACAGTTGTTGTCCATTCGTTTGATGTGTTTGAGCTTTTTATTTTGACATTTGATCAGGGACTTTTCTTTTTGAATTTTCATCGGAGTTCAGTATTTTTGTGATTTGACTTTTTACTAAAGAAGTATTTGTCGTAGGGCCCATGTTACATCACAATATTTAGTAGGTTAATAATTAAAAATTCATTATGAGAAGCTTCGGTTGTATTGAATTGTATTTTATTCATGAATGCTACCTCCTTTTTCCCCTTTCTTTATATCCCCATTAACATGAAAGAACCTTCTCGTACTGAATGTTATTTTTTTTTAAAGCTTACGTCTTATTTTTTTTTTTTTTTTTTCAAATCTAGCTAAATTCACAAAATCGTTTTGGTTATACCGGCTCTTTTTTCTAATTCTATATCTTAGGTTAAACAATTTACCTTTGATAAATGAATTAAGCTGTTCTAATAATCTTTGATTTAAGAGTTTTCATATTTTTAGCATGGTGAAGTCATCTTTTTTTTCCAGAACAATAATTATTAGTACAACAGGCGAGTATCTGAATTGATAAGGGATGATTTCATGAAAAAAACGTTTAACTTATAATCTTCTACACAACTATTATAGCCTGTGAAAAAATCTAATATATATGAGGTATATTAGTATATCATATCGTTTGCATAACCATGCTATTGAAATGCAGCATGTGTTAAATGTTTTCTAACGACAAATGTGTTTAAAAAAAAAAGTAGTCAATTTGAAAAATTTTGACTTTTTGTATTTCTATTTCTCAATAGGTGCCTTTATGACATGATACTAAATATTTGAAAGTAAAATAGAATTATAATGATATGTATCAAAACGTATTAAGCCATATACATAAGAGAAAGTAGGCCTAAATTTTGAACTATTTGACTGATATAGAAATATATATATAAAAAAAAAACACAGAAAGTTAGACATATACTTTTAACTTTTTTAATCCCATTTTACATTTTTTTCTGGTGAAAGTTTTCACCAATTAACGAAAATATAATATTTCAAAGAAATAATTTCATTTTTTAGTCACGACAAAATATGAAGTTATCCAATTTACACAAGTTTCCATATAAAATACTGAAGTCTTACCTTAATCATACCTTTCTATCTCTCTATGACAGTACGGAATTCTCCCTGTCCATAAAAAAAGAAAAGGTTGCCTGCTTTCGAAAAGAAATTTATATTTTCTCTCAATTCATTAACATTAAAAACCCTATTAAGTAAAATGTATTGTTCTATTTGATTGTGTTTAAACTATCTATAATATTTCACGTCATACTTGCATAAACATAGAGATTAAAACGAAATAAATATATGGTATAGAATTTCTAAAAAATCCTGTCTGTTTCAATATCTTATATAGACTATTTCAATGTGTATTTCAATGTTGTTGAGACGGTATTTCAATTTAAATACACAATCGCTTTTAAAAGGGGTAAAGTTTTAATGAATTGATACGACATCATATTTTCCACCATGACTTAAGGAAACATTGAAGTGTATACACCGTGAAAGTTTGTCACACAAAAGGCATTGAAATCTCACTTAAACAGGAAAGCAAACGAGCATGTTTTTGATTAATATTGCAGTTTGATTATATTATTATCATTCATTTGTATAAATTCAATTGATTTTTTATCAAAACAAACCACTAAAATATTTTTAAACGACGTGAAAATCTTGTTTAAATGTTCCCATATTAGGTATTTGTATGGAATCTTACAAAAGGGTCGTGTTTTGTTAAGTGATATCAATTTACCGTTTTACACTTCATGAAACGAAAATAAATATTTTCCAATACATTACAGTATTATTGCCAATAACGGACATTTCGTATAAAATTTATGTAAAAGAGAATAATATCTCAATAAACCAAAAAATATAAATATACTTAAATAATACTCAAATTGTAATCGTATGTCACATGAATCAAAGAAAAAGGAAAATCACAAAACTACTGCATTCCGAGGAAAATTCTTAACTGATAGTCCCTAATTAAGTGGCAAAATCAAATGACAAATAAAGGCAACAGTAGTATACCGCTGTTCGAATTTCATAAATCGATTGAGAAAAAACAAATCCGGGTTACAAACTAAAACTTAGAAAAAACGCATTAAATATAAGAGGAGAACTATGACACAACAGAAACACAACAATAAAATGTAACACACACAGAAACAAACTATAATATAACAATGACCATTTCCTGACTTTTTAAGACAAAATGGTAGGTTGAACCTGGTTTTGTGGCATGCCAAACCTCCCGCTTTTATGGCAATGTTAAATATAACATTAAATGACAACATTACATGATGAAACACATCAAACGAATTGACAACAACTGTCATATTTCTGACTTGGTATATAGACATTTTCAAAAGTAGAAAATGGTTGATTGAAGGTTCTTTGGGGTTCCGAATTACACTTAAAAAAAGTATGTTTAGAGCAAGGATTGTTGAGGTGAAAAATTACAAATACATGTAGTGGGGCTAATAGACAAACGTTTTAACTGTATGTCAAGCTATAAATGATCTCGATTTTAGACGAAGAGGTGAGAAAGATACCAAGGGATCTTCAAACTTGTAAGAAACAAAACAAACCAATATTACCAAGACTTAACACGAAAAACGACCAAGACAAAATAAGTTAACAAAAAAAAACAGAAAATTCAAGACTGACCAACACAAATCACACGAAAAAACGGGATTGATTTCAGGTGCCCCGGAAGGGTAAACAGATCCTACTTCATACGTGACATCATCAGTGATAAGGACAATGGGAACATAATCGAGACATGTATTCCACAGCGGTCAACCAATAGTGATGGCTTCTGTAAATGTTCAAAGGGGAAATGTCAACGTCACCACTTGGAACTCATGGTTTAATATAGCTTCCTCGTTAGCAGCAAGGTCTAACAAGGAAATCATGATATAAAATGCAAGAAGACTTGCCAAACCTTCCCACGGTACAATCAAAACTATTACTGAGATTAGTGTTGATAAGGTAATTGTTTGAGAAACAAATTCAGCTTTGTATCTTATTTTATTGAGTATTGTCTTATTAGAAATTTTCGAATGCTCAACTGTTTTTCAAAAATGCCTGTTCCAAGTCAGGAATATGACAGATGTTATCCATTCGTTTGATGTATTTGAGCTTTTTAGTTTGCCATTTAGTTTTCCGTGGAGTTTGTTATTACTATTTTGATTTTTTGTTTGTGTAAAGCCTAGTTTTGTTCGTTAATTTGAAGGTTTGTATTTACTGCAAAAGATTCTCTTATTACTGATACTGAGCTGTTTCTCTTATCATCTATGGATATTTAATCTAGGAAATTTTATTTTATTCTACTTTAATTTTCATTCCTTCTTCAATGAATTTTCCATACAGGATATCTGACTTCAACAACGAAATTAGAAGTTATTTTATTTTTTTCTTTCTGTCATCACTGGTCATAGCACAAGATCTCTATAGTCGCTCCGTTATCTGGGAAAAAAATGTAAAATTTTCAGATAACTATTGGTCTTGATAGTTAAGACAAATAAACATGGTTTCAAATCAATTGAATATAATAGAAGGGATATGATGTAGAAATCTAAAACAAAACATTTCTACAGATCCATAAATAATGGACAGCCCATAAAAATTGCTGTTCGTCACCTCAGTCTTGCTGTTACGCCTAAAACAAAAAATCACAGAACAAATTATCATATTTTTTAATCTTAGTGCAAGCCGGCTCTAGTATGGTTTCGTAGGAATTCCTTGCTGAACGATCATGTAACGACATCTGTTTATTGAAGAACACGGCACGGTAATATCAATAAATTATATACTAAAAGGAAAAATAAAACTCACAAACACTGGTATTATTTAGCAAACAATCTCATTGTGAAGTATAAAAACAACACAAAAATTTTGACAAAAACGATGCATACCAAAAATAATTTCGTAGGAATTAACGTATTGATAAAACAAACAATTTAAATGGATCCATAACAATTTCTATAAAATGCGAACGGATAAGGAAATGTGAATGATAATAGGTGGGTAATCTGAAGACAAATTCACAGTATTAGTAAAAATATGGAAGCAAAACGCTTTGCTGGGTATCGACCTTCTCATGTTACAAAATTGGGGAGAGAACAATATTTAACAAGGTGTATTCTAATTTATCATAATTGATACAAGTATATGCATCTAGACTAACATACATTTATTGTACATGTATTCTGCCGACGTTAATCTGCCCAACCTAATACATGTATAATTTAATACCTCTCTATGAAATACCAAAAGTAATGGGCTATTGTTGAAAGTTGATTGCTGACCCTCTGAACTATATAAGGTCCATATGTGACTTTTAGAGGAGATTTCATCAAGTCTCCCCCTAGTGGTTAGGCTGGAACAAATGCACTTAATATCACAAAATACTCCATCAGGACTGAACAGTTATACGATTACATGTCCGTGTGACGATTTGTTAAACATTCGAACAATTCAACTTTAAAGACTGTTTCAGTTTGGGGAAATTCGAACATTTGAACTTTAACATCATCCTGGATTTTGAATTACATAATAAGATTTATTTATCTACTTACTGACTTCATTACACACTCAACAGCAGCGACACATGTTGATATTTTGTGGTAAAGCAGGACTATATGGTGTTATAATGCATGGTACAAAATCCCTAAACCCACAAATCCTAAAGCAAAGTTATGACACTTGATATCAACCATAGTTTTGGTTGTGTTCGTGATATTCAGACTAGTTTTTTCTATGGTATGATTTATTTATGTTTGTTTTGTCGTCGTATTTTGTTTAGTTTTTTTTTTTTGGCATTGAGTTGTCAGTTTGTCTTCAACTTTTGAGTTCCGATTATCTCTTTGGTATTTCTGATTCATTTTGTTTACTTATTATAATAATCCCAGTGAAGTATCCGACGTTCTGTTGTGACTACTACTTAATACAACACTATACGGCATCTCGAACCGGTTTGCAGATGTCGATAAAGCAATATCTGTACATTTAAGAATAGTTATCAAAAGTACCAGGATTATAATTTTATACGCCAGACGCGCGTTTCGTCTACATAAGACTCATCAGTGACGCTCAGATCAAAATAGTTCAAAAAGCCAAATAAATACAAAGTTGAAGAGCATTGAGGACCCAAAATTCCAAAATGTTGTGCCAAATACGGCTCAGGTAATCTACTCCTGGGGTAAGAAAATCCTTAGTTTTTCGAAAAATTCAAAGTTTTGTAAACAGAAAATTTATAAAAATGACCATATTATTGACATTCATATCAACACCGAAGTGCTGACTACTGGACTGGTGATACCCTCGGGGACGAAACGTCTACCAGCAGTGGCATCGACCCAGTGGTGTAAATAGTTCCAGGATTATAATTTTATACGCCAGACGCGCGTTTCGTCTACATAAGTTTTATCTGAGGGTCACAGGTGAGTCATATGTAGACGAGTCGCACGTATGGTGTATTAAGACAATAACAATCAAAACCAAGGATTAAACAAAGACTCATAAAACCAAAAGACATTTACATCAACAGTTATAAATAATAAATAATAAACAACACGAACTCCACTAAAAACCGGGAGTGAAATCAGGTGCTCCGGAAGAATAAGCTTTTCCTGCACCGTATACGGCGCCCGTCGTGTTAGTTCAGTTCGGTGAGGATGGACGGTTATTATGACATTGGAAGAATATTAGATATTATTTCTGACACACTTTTGTCATAATGGCCATTCAGCTCATGATGGCGACCGTAAAATTTCTTGAGTGATGACCTTAATTTAATTGATTCATAGCCCTGTGTTAGCAACTTTTGAGAAAGCAGTATGTCTCGTTCAACAAAATCAACGTACTTTGAGCTAGCTCTAGAGTAATGTATCAATTGAGACACATATACTCCATATCAGTGGTGCCGCTGGGATGTTGCTTCACAGAAATGAAAAGTTGACTATAGGAAAATTAAAATCATCGCGTTTGTCATAAATTCTTGTATTTAACCTACTATCAGTAGTCATTTCGAGAAAAAGGTCTAAATATGAAGCAGATTTATCTGTGTTGGAGGTATCTATAATTTCAGGTTCACTTGGATATATTAAATGTAAGTGATCACTTAATCTATTATTATTAAGAGACAGTACATCATCAATATACCGAAAGGTTAAATTAAAGACTGGGCTAATTTCTTTTCTTTTTTCTGTACAAGCCCTTAGATAAATTCTGCTTCATATGAATACAAAACCAAATCTGCAAGTATAGGAGCGCAGTTGGTACCCATAGGGATTCCAATAGTCTGTTGGAAGAACCACCAGTTTGAATTTGAACGGTTTGGATAGTTTGTAGATATAATTTAAGATTCTTTTCTAGGAATCTGCATGAAATTCATACGTTCTTTGTTTTGTCCTTTCACATTACATCTTTTTGATGCTGTCAAGAACAACCTGTGAAAGACAATATTTAGTTAATTGTCAATCATTGGAGACCTAAGAACAAGCCAAGCATTGGTTAAGATCAAATTTGTGAAGAAACGTGTAATGTCACCAAAATATAATCACATCATGTAAAATAGGGAAACGATTATGTCAATTCAGTCTACGGGAAAAAAATACACTTTAATGGATTATGTAGTAAGTCAACACTTCGGTTTTATCATGTATATCTATTATATAGTCATTTTATAAAATGT
Organism: Mytilus edulis; assembly: GCF_963676685.1. Taxonomy (NCBI): domain Eukaryota; kingdom Metazoa; phylum Mollusca; class Bivalvia; order Mytilida; family Mytilidae; genus Mytilus; species Mytilus edulis. Next base: position 65,554,224 of record NC_092346.1, on the reverse strand, counting down.
TACTGTTTGCAAAAGTATGAATTATTCTAAATAATAATGATGTTCTTATCCCAGGCAGAAAACCCTAGCCGTATTAGGCACAACTTTTTGGAATTTTTGGTCCGCAAAGTCTTCAACTTTGTACTTGTTTTAGCTTTCGAACTTTTTCATCTGAGTGTCACTGGTTGTCTTGTGTGGACGAAAAACGCGTCTGGCGTATTGAATTTAAACCTGGTATTTTTTGTAAGCTAATATCGTGTGTTTCTCTATCCTATATGTTCTCCCATTTATTTGTATTGTAGTCCTGTCATGTAATGTTGTCATTATAATGTTATATTTAACATTGCCATAAAAGCGGGTGGTTTGGCATGCCACAAAACCAGGTTCAACCCACCATTTTTTCTTACAATGTCCTGTACCAAGTCAGGAAAATTGCCATTGTTATATATATAGTTCGTTTCTGTGTGTGTTACATTTTAATGTTGTGTTTCTGTTGTGTCGTAGTTATCCTCTTATATTTGATGTGTTTCCCTTAGTTTTAGTTTGTAACACGGACTTGGGTTTTTTTCTCAATCGATTTATGAATTTCGAACAGCGGTAAACTACTGTTGCCTTTATTAATGAACATATTCTTAAATTGTCAGAGTTCAAGAAGCAAGTTAGAAAAATCATTTAAAAAAACATATAACACAGACAGATATGTACATAATTAGAACTTTCGGAATAATATTGTAGATACAGAACAATATTGACGTCTCAGAAATGCGTTTTAAATGGTTAGATACAGGATCTTTATTTATAGCAACACTTACAAACTATGAAATTCTAAGTATCCAAGAACAAAAGGACTGAAATTGAAACTATTTTAAAAATGTAAATTAATATGTAATCAACATTTGAAAGTAGGATGCATTATGAAGTGTATTTAAGAGTATAAATTATCAACTTTCCACACACTCGTTATGTGTTCATATTTCACACTATTGTTTACTTCTTTTCTAAAGATGAATGAAAAGAGAAAGTTTAAAAGAGATTGATATGAATGACAAACGTTAAAACCTTCATTTGAATATCTTCCATTTTGTTGTAAAAGATAAGAAGTTTTGGGAAAAATAAACATTAAAGTATTGGTGATTTGTTAAAAAGAAAATAAAATGTAAATATTATCATACATGATCTATATTTAAAGCAACACATCAAGACGATGATATGCAAATCATAAAATAACAAAGTACTAAAATACAAAAATATGAAATATGAATACGGTATACATATAACACAGTAAAGGAGAAGGTATAATGAGGTAGCCTTTCGAAATAAATTTAAAAGTGTTAACTATCAGCTTTAAAAATAATCATTAGATATACGTATAACTCAATTCTTCTTCTATTTCAAATATAAATGTAAAAAATAAGTTAAAAAGTGATTGATGTAAATGATAAAGTTTATAAAAATGTACCATAAACAAGATTTAAATAGTAACAAGTCAAGTTAACGTATTCCATCTACGCCACTGACTTACAACCTTACGACTTTTCACGGTGCACCAGGTTGCATCCTGTTCTTCAAATTATGTGTTGTAACCATAATGAATTTGTTTCACATAAAGTAAAATGATACCAACACTATGTTCAATTGCATAAATGCTGGGTCTATAATTTTCCTATCATCTGTCATTTGAAAATATATAATTTTATTTTAAAAATATTGCTTCATATCATAAATGAACAGTCAAATCTCTAGAAAGAAAAAAACAATAACATTCACACAATGCTCCAATGAACTGTTTCCTCGTGCCTTGGTGAAAGAATTATTCATGCTGAAGATTTGTATGCTATTTCAGAAAAATAGTCAAACTGATATTGATAATTCGCATTCCGAAACAAGTTTTTTTCTTTATCTTGAGTATCCTACTTTTATTCTTACAATTGTTTTATACCTGGTTTAATTAATCGCGAGTTTTCAAAGAAATTGAATCAGAGGAAAAGAAAATAGTTGTTTCACATGAACCAGGTTAACAATCATCTATAAAAAAAATAATACATCCTTCAACTTTATGTATGAAATAATGAACACATTTGTTCCTAGTTTATACATAAAATCAAGGATAAATTATATGTATTCATAATACTCTGATTTCATATAAAAAATTACTGGAGTTATTATAATTATGATTTTATAAATAATTTACACTAAATAATTATATACGTTCTGGGAAATTAGGGCTAGCCTAAGCCTTATAATGTCGTGGTAACCAGTATTTGTTCTTTACATTCCCATGAATACACTATGTCAATACAATAATTCAGTAGGGAGAACATCACCTTCAGTGTGCAATAGATAACCATAACAACACCGTACGCTTGTCATGATATCCCATATATATATATTAGTTCGTTTCGAGTATTCCTGACTTATACCAAGGAATAATCTTCTGATGTGTCAGTTGAATCGAATGTGAATCAATACCTTGATTGATATACAACCACGTGAAAAATATGAAAATGTACAAATATATAAGTTGTATAAGTTATCAAAGCAAATTCAGGATGTGCATGAAACTGTTTTGCATGAAACTATTGTCCATGTAATTGAATTAATCTTATCTACTACGAACCGTCTTACCCTACTGGCTTGCTTCCGAATAAAACAGTATCGTTTCTGCTCCTGAAAGGATGTTCTGACCTGGGGTAGAGCAGGTGATGGGTCTGGGGTCTTAACTCTTTGTTCGGACTGAAAATAAAATATTTTATGTATCTGTAATTTTAGATCAATGTCCTATCAATATAAGCTTTCCGCGGAAATTGGAAGAATTTTTTTGTAATTGCCATAGTTATAACTATTTGTGCAAAGGTGATCATTTGTAATATTTATTTACCCATATATTTTTTTAAATATGCCCTCCTTGCCCAGTGAATTAAGTTTGTGTCGCTTATAATTATTGACATTTACGGTCTTTTATTATCTTAATACTATTTAGCGATAGATCTGCGCAAGCATGGAGTTGGAATAAAGGAAAGTAATAAGAAATGGTGATCCTAGGCAAAGTAGCTGAAATAATATTAAATTTAATGAAAAGTTGCCTTCAATACAATGTTCTTAAAATATACTTGCAGTATTGTAACAAGATGAATGACAATCAAGTTGAAGCGAGTTTCGTGTAAATCGAGCATATGTTGACATGTCATACAGTTACACATTATGAAATATATTTACAGCTTTGCACCACTGTCCCAGGTAAGTGGAGGGTTGAACAACCGCGAACATGTTGTAACCCGCCATATTCTAAATGTGTATTTCCCAAGTCTGGTAATTAAGAAGATGTCATTTGTTGCTGCTACTGTTAATAATTTTTGTTTACTTTTTTTAATAGTTTTGTGCATAAATCTGGCCGTTAGCTTTCTTGTTTAAATTGTTTTACATTTCTCATGTTGACGCCTGTTATAGCTAGCTTAGCGGTAGGGGTTTGCTAATCGTTGAAAGCTGACTAAGTTCTAGGTCATTGGTTTCTGGTGGAGATTTGTTTTGTTTGCAGTCATACCTCATAATCATTTTTTTTGAAAACTCCAGTGACAATTAGGAACGACTGTTGTCAACCGCGGAAGACCGGTACAAGGCAAACAATGGTTAGGCAGACCTGAGTATAACTCCTACAATGGAGAGCATATGGCATTACTATGGAAAGATATATTATATGACACCCCCATGGTCGTGCGAGAGCGGGGGTGATCGATCCACACGAGGAAGAACGGAAACAACCGGAACTGAAACACGGACAACGAGACAGGAAATGGACACAGCTAGAGTTTGTAGTTGTGGGAAGATATGTAAGAATAAAAAAGGACTTACGATTCATCGCACAAAGATGGGCTGTTCAGTGACACCAATTCTTGAACGACGCAAAGGGCAACCTGATGAAACGGAGGAGGCGATGAACCAGGAAACACACCACAGTGTCAAACACCTCCATGTACAAGAGGAGGAATTCAGGGAAGAAAACGAAGCTCATGATCAGTTAGGAATAAATCTAAACAGTCCACAGGATAGAGAGACACATCCAAGGAAAGAAGGAGACCCACCAACACCACGAATTACGTGGCCAACAGCAGCTTCAAAGAAAGAGTGGATACAGTTTGATAAAGATGCATCCAAAGTTTACAATGGGCATTGGCAGGAGATGTAGACAGACAGATCAAAGCAATGAGTACCATTATCTATGCAATTAGAAAAGACATGTTTGGATGGAAGAACAGAAAAAAACGTAAAGGTCAGGTCATGAAAGAAAACAGAAGTGTAAGTGAAATTGCCAAACTGAGGAGAGAACAACGCAACTTAACAAAGTGCTTCAAGACAGCAGAGTTATACGAACAAAGGGCATTAAAAGAGCTAAGAGATGTCAACAGGGAAAGAATACAAACAATGAGGAAAGCAGTGAACATAAGAAAGAACCGAAGGGAAAGAGCAAGAAAGAGATCACAATTTTCAGCTAATCCATTTGGCTTTGTAAAGAAACTTCTAGGAGATAGAAGACAATAACAATCAAAACCAAGGAGTAAGCAAAGACTCACAAAAACCAAAGGAATTTTACATCAACAGTTCTAAATAATAATTAAGAAACAACACAAATTCCACTAAACACCGAGAGTGAAATCAGGTGCTCCGGAAGGGTAAGCATTTCCTGCACCGTATACGGTCGTGTTATTTCTTTGTTCACTCCGGTAATAATGGGAGGTTATCATGACTAAGGAAGAATATCAGATATGATTTCTGACACACTTTTGTCATAATGGCCAATCAACTCATGATGGCGACCGTAAAATTTCTTGAGCGATGACCTTAATTTGATTGATTCATAGCCCTGTCTTAGCAACTTTTGAGAAAGCAATATTCCTCGTTCAACAAAATCAGCGTACTTTGAGCTAGCTCTAGAGTAACGTAACATTTGAGACACATATACTCCATATGTTGGTGCCGAAATGATGTTGCTACACAAAAATGGAAAGTTGGCTATAGATCAGGCCGGTTAGATTGCCCAAAAGAAGAGGTTGAACAATATTTGAGAGATACTCATAGTGATCCAGACAGAGAACAAGAGCTTGGAGACCAACAAGTCCAGATGAGCCAACAGTAGAGTTTGTCACAACCCAAACTTCAGGAAGTGATTTCAACTTTAAAGAAGGCGAGAGCAGCATCAGCACCTGGACCAAACGGTATTCCATACAGAGTTTATAAGAACTGTCCAAACCTCGCAAAACAACTATGGAGACTTATCAAAGTTATATGGAGAAGATATCGGTTACCAGATGAATGGTTAAAATCAGATGGTTGTTTTATTCCACAGGAGGAAGATTCTAAACAGTTTAGGACCATATCACTTCTCAACGTAGAGGTAAAGGTTTGTCTTGCAATCTTGGCGAAGCGGAGTACAACATATATGCTTGAGAACAACTACATCGACACCTTAGATCAGAAAGGAGAAGTACCAGGAGTACCAGGGTGCCTTGAACATAAAAGCGTTTTAACAAAGATTATCCAGGAAGCCAAAGAGAACAAAGGCGATTTGACTGTCCTGTGGTTAGACCTGGAAAACGCTTACGGAAGTATACCACACAAGCTAGTAGACTTCATCTTGGAGAAATACCACATACCTGGCAAGATTACATGTAGAGAAATGCAGCACTATTTTAACAACTTTATAGTGAGGTTTCCAGTTGCAGACTACACAACAGCGTGGTAAAGGCTAGAAGTGGGAATCGTTACGGGATGTGCCATATCAGTAGTTTTATTCTCAGCAGCAATAAATATGCTAGTAAAATCAGCAGAAAAGACGAGCAGAGAACCTGTAATGTCATCTGGGGTCAGTCAGTCACCAATAAGAGCATTCGTGGAGGACATGACAATAACAGCAAAGTCAGTTTTGGAAGATCTAGGTGAGCTTATAGACTTGGCACGTATGAAGTTCAAGCCATCAAAGTCAAGGAGTCTAATATTAAAGAAAGAAAAGGTGCAGGACAGAAAGATCAGAATTGGAGGAGACACTATTCCAACAATAATGCTTGGGCAAATGGTTTAAAGACTCCTTGAACGACAGAGAAAGCGTAGATGAGATGGTATCACAGGTAGGAAAGTGGATGGATATTATTGACAAGTCTTTTTTACCTGGGAAGTACCAGGCGTGGTGCTACCAGCATGGAATGTAACCAAGAATAACATGGCCTCTGTTGATGTACGAAGTTTAGAGAGGGTGTTCAACAGACAATAACGTAAATCGCTTGGAGTTCCAGAGAGTTTGGGCAGCATTGGCTTGTACAGCACCAGTCAAAACTTCAACTGCCTCTGTCTTCTATTACAGAGGAATTTAAAGTCACCAAAATCATCAAGTTATGGTGCTAGGAGACAGTAAAGATGACAAAGTGAAAGAGGAAAATGTTGATGTCAGGACAGGAAGGAAATGGGTGGCCAAGAGCGCTGTCGAAGATGCAGAGAGCCGATAAAGACATAGAGAATAGTGGGAGTGGTAACATCAGGGAGACTTGATTTTAACAAAATTCAGCAACCATTATAGCATTCAGCAGATACAAGACATAGAACTTGTTCAGCAAGAATTTCGTCAAGGAGAAGAAAATAATCGACAAGTAAGAGCCGTCAGTATGAAACAACAAGGGCAATATATATAAATAGGAAATGGCAAGACCAAGAAAGATAAGTTGGCATGAGATGTGGAGAATGGACAGCCAGAAGATAAGCTTCTGACTAAGATCAGTATACGACGTACTACCAACACCCAGAAACCTTACAATGTGGAAACTTATTGAAGACCCTAGTTGTAAGTTGTGCGGTTAGCCAGAAAACTAGAACATGTTTTGTCGTCTTGCAGGACAGCTCTGAATGATGATAGATACACATGGCGCAATGACCAAGTACTTCGAGAAATAGCAGCAGTCTTGGGCACACAGAGAAGGAAGAAGACTAAGATTGAGAAGGAACCAAAGTTCATCAACTACTTCAAAGGAGGAGGAATAGCAAAGCCAGTGATATTCTAGCACCAGCAAATGACAGGGAGATGCAAGCCGACGTTGGGGGAAAGACCACCTTCCCAAGAGAGATTATAACAACAAACCTCCGACCAGACATTGTGCTGTGTTCCAGAATCAGCAAACAGGTCATTCTTGTAGAGCAGACAGTGCAATGGGAAACATGACTGGCAGAAGCCCATGAGAGAAAGCTTGCCAAGTACCAAGAATTGGTAACAGACATCCAAGAGAAGAATTGGAGGACATGGTATTTTCCAGTAGAGGTAGGCTGTAGACGCTTTGTTTCCTAGGACTAACTGGACCAGTGAAGAAGCTTGGTTGGAAAAGTTGGGAAACAAGCAGAGGAAGCTTCTGGTTTGGTATGGAGAAAGAGAGAAGAGCAGTGGAAGATCCAGCTGGTGCCTGGCTGAGTCTGATTAACTCAGTCGGCGAACCCCCTGGAGATTGTCGTGGACAGCGCCGAAACAGTCGAGGAGAGGGGATCCACCTGATGATGGAACCAGCTGAGCAGTGGAAACACTGTATTTAAGGCATTTTATTTGAACATGATATGTATTTCATTTCGATATAACATAATGAAAAAGGTGAATGGAAGAGTTGTACATTTTTCACAAAAAAATAATCGTTTATGTTATATCAAAGTTAATAAAAGCGTCAATTAGGCAACACGCACAACCAAATGAGATCCAAAAATCAACATACAGTCTTCAATAATAGGCACTTGTGTATATAATGTAAAGAGTCTAAAACAAGTTTTGAATAAATTGCATAGAACCCATTAATAATCGAATTATCCAGATCGCAAAAACGTTAATATATACATATAACAAAACGCAACCACTGACGAAGTTTTCTGTTTAACTCGGACGGTCACTTAGACATATATGATACAGCAGAGTAAACGTAGTTTTCTTTGAACTCATCCCTCGCTTTTTTAAAAGATATCGATCAGTAAACAAACTAGCTGCGAAAACGTATCTCTATATCGGATTTGTTCCTTACGTCGTAACTACAATCTCCTTCCCTTTCATGAATGTGACTTACCGAATAAGACTATTTACCAGATTTGTTATAACATGAGCAACACGACGAGTGCCACGTGTGGAGCAGGATCTGTTTACCCTTCCGGAGCACCTGAGATGACCCCTAGATTTTTGTGGGGTTCGTGTTGCTTATTTTTTAGTTTTCTATGTTGTGTCATGTGTACTATGTTTGTCTGTTTGTCTTTTTCATTTTTAGCCACGGCGTTGTCAGTTTATTTTTGATTTATTAGTTTGACTGTCCTTCTTGTATGTTTCGTTCCTCTTCTATAAACAAACAGACCATACAAAAAAGAAAATACAACAATAAAAAAAATGTAAACTGCCATCTGTCATTACAGTTCTACAGTTGTACGACTGTAATAATTATATTTTTAGTATAAATAAGGCAGTTGGAGTTTTCTTTGCATCAAGTATTGTTGAACAGATTGTCATCTCGTGCCTTTTATACATACCTTTATCGAAAAAAGTTTTTATCATTTTTGACAGCCGGACGTGAATGATACAAATGCGCCGGCCTGCAGTCTTACCACAGCAAGTCGGTCAATCGGAACAAGACCCCCCCCCCCCCCCTCTCCTCGGTTAAGTCACCAATGTACAAAAATTGCAGTTATTACAACGAAACCCCTACTGTAAGTCATAAGTAAACACCAATGTACCAAATCTAGAGGCATTTCAATGAAAACCCTACTGTAAGTCATCAATATACACCAATGTACTAAATCTTCAGTAATTACAACGAAACCCCTCCTGTAAATTTAAAAAAGAAGAAGTGTGGTAATTGTTAATACTCAACTTTACACAAGGAACCAATTGACACAGAAATTACCAACAATAGGCCACCGTACGGCCTTCAACAAAAAATGAGCAAAGCCCATACCACATAGTCAGCTATAAATGGCCCCAAAATGACAAATGTTCAAACGAGAAAACTAACGGCCTAATTTATGTGCCAAAAAAAATTAACAAAAAAACAAAAATGCAACACAGCACCAAACGACAACTGTAAGTCTTCAACATACAAAATTTACCAAATCTTCAGGCATTACAACAAAAACCCTACTGTAAATCATAAATATACACCAATGTAACAAATCTGCAGGCATTACAAAAATATTTTTTATCATTATTACTATTCAACCGGTTTTTGCAAGGTGTTCGTGTGTTTTGTGTTCAACAAAAACACTATATCATTTATTAGTAATTTTAATGTAGTATAAAAAATTCTAACTTCTGTAATAATATATTATGTCCGAATGTAATAAAGCTCGGCTACGTCCTGTATATCTTCGTGTTAGATATAACTAATGACTATTGCACTGTTTATATGTACATGTTACTTTGACATCTAAAAGGTATTATCCACTGAAGATCAAGTCATTAATGAGGAGACTGGATACAAATCAATAAGTACTCCTTTTCTGCAAAGAAAAAATGATAAAAATGTACACGTCCACTCTGAGTTTTTGTTAGATTTATTTCTATTTGTACCATCTGATGACTTAAGCATATTTTACGTGTCATTTGGTCTCTTTTGGGGAGTTGTTTCATTGGCAGTCATAACACATCTTCTTTTTATATGTCATCTAAATATGCTCAATGGTTTTTGCTTTCCGTCTCAAGTTACAATTGATAATACCTTTTAGACGAGAAATACTATAACATTTTGTTTAATGTTTGCATCAAACAAAAAATCTTATCTTATACTAATTATTCTATTTGTAAAAGAAACAAATTAAATGATAACTCGTGTGTGTAAGTATTATATGTTAACACATTTGTTAAAGTTAACCACACAATTTGCATAAAACAAAAAATTGTAACGTTGGTTCTGATAAATGAGTGCCTTGTAAAGCTGTCACTAATATTTACTTTTCCAAACATTTTCATACCAAACATTACATGATAATAATTCAAATATGCTTCGCAGTCAAAAGGTAATTCACAGCACACGTTTCCAATTGTTTTAAGAGCCTAAATATTCAATAATATTTGTAATAAAGCCTTTTGTCTCTTGACTTTTTTTCCAAGTTAAAATGTCGACATATTTTTCATATTGTATTGCGTAAATTTTATTGTTTCTTGTCATACAAAGCAACAAGCTAAGAAATAACACTTAAACCCAATGGTATTTCAACTTTTATATTAAACTAGCATGTTTATGTAATACATATATATAGCTCTAACTGTTTACCAAACGCACCACACAATAGCACTGAAACTTAAATTGTGTTTGATCAATAAAAATCCTGCGTCTCTTTTCATAAAAATTCATAAAAGTAAAAATATTAGCAAGTCATTCACATTTCAGTAGTTTTAATTTTAGTAATATAATCACATTTAATCGTAAGATTCTTTGTAAAAACAGTAAACTGGCCTCATTATGCACAGTGAGAAACAATAAGACTATGTTAACTTATAAAAAGCCAACATTTTTTGTAATCAAATGTTGGTGTCAATGTAACTTGAGAAGTCGACAAAATAGGTTTAATTTGTGTTGAAAGCTTGTTATCGCCTAGAAAACTTTAAAAAAAAACTGTCCCCTGCAGATTTGAGATGACCAAAAACAATTTTAGCAATAGTTAAGGTATATACACAGCACTGCACTCTCCACACGTATCTTACTTTGATAGTCTATTAACCTGGATTCTGTTTTTCAATCATGTAAGATGTATTTTCTGCACCAAAAAGACATGCGTTTATAACAAGCAAAGAGAGTCTCACAAAACTAACTAAGTGCTTAATAAATATACTGTAGATCACTGTAGACTGATACATTAGAGCAATCCTGAACTCTATCATTTTATTATTTAAGAAACAAGCTTAAGATTATTTTTTTTATCATCAAAAAAGGTAGATTTAGGATTTTTAAGTCGTAAATGTGAAACAGCATGATCTTTGTCAGCATTCATAGTCAGTAACGTATCGTTAACCTGTGATGCAATGTGATAATATCAATTATTTTACTTCACGTTTAAATGCCATACTTTGATTGGCTAACACGATGGTGTTAATTTACTCTATCACATGGCTGAGAGGGTGACAATTTTTTTGAATGTTACCCTCTCGTCCAGACCAATCAAAAATTGTTAATTTCAAGGACAATGAATTGAATTTACATCAAGTAATCAAATGCAATGCTTAAATTCTACCTTTTGGCTCAGATTTTATTATTTGACTGTCAAATTAAAAAAAATAAAACATCTTGCTAAACTTTAAATTTGTTGTTTTTCTAATACCCGTAACGTTATTATATACCTGACGTAATAGAAAATACTTTTAAAATAAGATTAATCTGTAAAATACAATAATGATAGCACATTCAGTATAATAAATTAAATAACACATAGCTGAGAGGTTGATAGAGCACATTGGTACCCCTCGAAAAAGCATTGTCAACCTTGGCTTCGCCGCGGTTGACCATGTTTTCTCGGGGTAACAATCTGCTCTATTACCTTCTCAGCTATATGTAATTTATATAATAGCCCGGACTTATATATACTTCCATTTGTTTTTTATCACCCCTTTTGTCTTGATGGACATGACTCCAATCATGGTTTGTATTTCATAGGTAGCCAATGCATGTAGTCATATTTTTTTCTTATCGATGCAGCCGGCATGCGATCGGATGAGCGGACAAGAACCAGGATACAAATAAACTTTGACTATATACCCCTATAATTGCATACGTCCACGTGATTTCAACTTTGGTGGACAGTTATCTCATTCGCATTCATACTACATCTCCTTATTTGTGATGCATTTTTATCCTTTCTATTACGTCTTCGTATTGTAATATATAAACATTTTAACAAATAAGTTTAGTGATAATATATACAGATGTTGTTAAAATACTCATGAATAAATATAATTCATGCAACTTAAAATCAATAGAACTTGATTGTAAAAATTCAAAAGAGCAAAATTTTAACTTTAAACTGTCAGAATGAAAATAACAAAATTATTATTACTATTAACATACCTGGGGCTACCATTATTTCATGCTTTTTAGACCTGATCCTTAAGAATGTTAAGTCATTTTGTGGGTCAATATCCCGAATTGCACTTCTAGCTTTGGCTGTCAAAGACTGTATTAATCCGGCATATTGGACTGTTGTTGGGTTATCCAATGTTGTTCTAATAGGAATACCTTTAAGAAATTAAACATAATTATAAATAATATACTGAATATAAGACATATCAAAGGTATATGCTCTTCTTATAAACATCTCCTGACTCTAAACAGCCAGTTGTTTCTGTTTGAATTATCAACGTATGTGTCTTTTTTCTGTGGTTAAAATTCTATTATGTTTAAAATTTTATGAATACCTAAAACGAGATCGGGCAGAATCAATTTGCGCCAATTGCAGTTTTGAAAAGGTATTAATTGCGCCACTGTCTTTTATTTTGATGGTATTAATTGCGCCAATAAATGAAATGAAATTGCGCCAGATTTACCTGTAAATATTTTTTACCTATATCATACATGTACATGTTTTACCAATATCATACATGTATTATAATTAACCTTTCCACTTAAGATTTAACTGAACACTTATCAAATTTAAGAAAACTCACCAAAAAATAAATTGTTTAGTAAAAGAATATTTTTTCACGAGTCAAGATGTCTGATATACCATTCAAAAACTAGAGTCTGATAGAGGAAAACCGGTCATCATTGTTGAAGAACACAAATTCCGTCAGGCATTTGTAAAGAACTAATGAGTAGAGAAGTAAGCAGAAAGGAATATGTGTCTATTCTCAACTACAAATACCAGCCTTTAATTCAATGATGAACAGAGACATTTTATATGGTTTTAACTGTATATATACGGGTGAACGTTTTAATTCAGCATACATTTCGTTATTAAAATGACTTTAACTCCGCCAGTCGGTAAACTGCTGATGACAGATGACTGTGGAATGTCAAATATATGGCAAAGTCACAACTTATTTGAGAAACGTTGGGTTGTATTGAGTGTTCAGCAAAGATTAAGAGATCAGTTCATTCAAGAATGGTCAACAGAAATGAACACTTCGCCCAAGGGGCTGTGTTATAGATTGTACAAAAATGTTTTTAAATTTGAACACTATTTATCAGTACTACCATTTAATTTATTAATAACCTTATGTAAATTTAGATGTGGGAATAACCGTTTGCCCATCGAGACGGGAAGGTGGCGCAACATACCAAGATCTGAAAGATTGTGTCACCTTTGTGGCTCAGCTGACATTGGTGATGAATACCATTATATCATGTCTTGTAAATATTTCAAAGATGAAAGATGAAAATACTTACCTCATTATTGTAATAAAAATATAAATGTTATCAAATTCAAACAAGTATGTTCAACCCAAAATATTGTTGAACTTGAGAAACTTTGTAGATTTATTAAATCTATTTCTGTGAAAGTCTATCCTCCTGGTTAATACAACTATATATGTTTATTTATCATTTGTGTAAATATTTATCATATTAATTTTGTATTTCACACATGCTATGTCTTATATATGTCATATATATTATTGTAATATCTTCTCTGTAACTATGTATTTGGTTTATGAGAATAAAGATCATTCATTCATTCACTGCCGGACCCAAGCCTAAAAATAGGAGGATGGAAGTCAATCATTTAGTTGTTATATATAAATAAAAATAAATAAAATTGGCGCAATTAGATGATTATTTCATTGGCGCAAATGATACCTATAGTTTTGAAAATTATGTGGCGCAAAAGAAGTATTGGCGCAATTAAGTTGTGGCGCAAATGAGTTACTTTTTGGCGCAAAAAGATATCGCCCACGAGATCTGGGTGTTTCCACATGTTTTAAAAATACGGAGTCTTTAAAACAAAAAGGCAGATAAAAATAATAATAATTAAATCAAATGTCACTACCTAAGAATAGAGAATTGAAATGGAGAATGTGTCAAAGATACAACAACCTGACCAAAGAGCAGAAATGATCTTGTCCACGCAGTTATGAAAATGGTTCTTATAGTGGTATTGTCCTTTCTTGTGCATACCTTCATTATTAACAACAATAGTTCCGACCACTCCTGGGTGGGTTTGTATTCTCTTCAGGGTTTCTTCTACTTCATGAGACTGTGAAAAAAAGTATATTTGATTTTGCTAAAGTGTACTTATAAATTAATTGTGTACAACATTGAAATAATTGTAGGGTGTATCTTAATTAGACAGCATCACAAAGACACTGTCACACATACCCAAAACATACATGTATTGGAAACGGGGGTATTATACATCATCTTGCATCTGCATACCGATCACGTATCGTACTTTTCAAAAAAATAACTATTTTGATTAAATGATTCAAGGTCAGTGATGTAATCAATAGACTGGTGTCAGCTGGTCAGTGTACCAACAAAAAGTCTATACAACTGTTTAGTCTCTGCATTGTTACTTAAACGATCGATTGTTGTTTGCATATTAGTCCAACGCAAATATCTAGTATATATTATAGACGAACAATGTAGCTAAAATTTCTTACAACATGACCATTGTTGTACAAGTAGGAAGCATTGGCATCTGAAAAGTTTGTGATTTAACTCCGAAATTTACTGAAATAATAAGTAGAAAACAAGAATTGTTTCAAACAGACATCATTATAACAAATAATGAACATTTTTAGTTACGTTAAAGATGCAAATCACATAAAGAATTTGTATTCTGACAATCACAGTTTGCATTTTTTCGAATCTATATTTCTAACATTTTACATATATGTCTGCTTTTGATTTATATCTTATAGACTATATACATTTGGAAACACAGAAATCTATCTTTTGTTTTTTTTTTTGGTTCTACTGTATTTCAAAATTTAAAAAAAAATGTGTTAATATGTTGAAGGCCGTACATTGACCTATAATGGTTTACTTTTAAAAATTGTTATTTGAATGGAGAGTTGTCTCATTGGCACTCACGCCACATCTTCCTATATCTTTCAAGTCATTGCTCGTGATAGCAAGATACAAAATGTTGCCCTTGTAGAGGCAGGCAACTCAGTCTGTCATGTACAAGAGTTATGCCCTACTTATGATACTCCGTACTCATATGCAGTACAGATTGTATAATAAATATTTATATATATATATATATATATATAAATCAAATAACGATGACTGAATGTTCCTTTAAAAACAAAGCGTTTGATCGAAAGTATTAAGAATGAACTTTATACATCTGTACCATGATTTCCATTTGTTTATTTTGATGACCATGATGAACGTGTGAAAGTGTAAGACATTTCAAAACTTACCATTCTTGTTGAATTATTGTAGAAAATTGGGTTTCTAGTGGACTTCCTCTGTTGCTAGGTACAAAAATATGTTTATCGTCATGCGTAGTTGTTGGTTTCCGATTTAAATCATCATTTTAAAGTAATTAAAATGTCAATTTTTGTAGTAAAATTGCAAGTTTATTGATTTTTAAAAGTGTTTGTAAATATACGCTCCAACAATTTACACATAATACAAGTATGACGGAGAAATTTTAAGTAGTTTAAAGGTCTGACATCAAATATATTTATTATATATGTGTACAGTGAACCTCTTTCAATGAATTTAAAAATAATAATAATAATATGCTAATGTTTACTATAATCTTCATTCAAATCATCAAGATTAGTCTAGAACTAAATAAGATGAACAGTGATAGATTTCAAGTAAAGGGAAAAGGAGATGTGATGCGATGTATGGTATGCTTTTTCTATTAACCCGAGGATTCAAAACGATACATGAGAGCTTAGCCTAATTATGTATAGTAGTCGCAGCTGAAAGACATATCATAGTGTTGTTATACTCCCGATATCATTTTTTTTTGGTTAAGACAGGAACATATTATATATATATATATATATAACTCGTCTAAACATCAACCCAACAATGTTCGATCTGTAAATTTGCTTTCGCAAATTTTTGGTTCTTCCCTCGCCGGTATTCGAACCCATGCTACTGTGATATCGTGACACCAAATCGCCTGCACTGCAGCCGTCCCGCTAGACCACACGACCACCTGGGCTCAACTAAACTGTTCTCAGGTTAAAAGTATTCTTCTAATTATTATTTAAAACACATAAATCTTCTATAGCTATTTAACTGATTAAATGAAAAGAGCAGCATCTCTTTGCTCATAGTGTGCTATATAGAAATAAGATGTGTTATGATTGCCAATGAGACAACTCTCCATCTACATTTTGTAACTCACAATTTGTAAGCGTAAATATTACAGGTCTCCATCTATGTCCCAATGTGTAAAAAGTTGACAATTGTAGGTCAAAGTACGGCCTTCAACACGGAGCCTTGGATCATACCGAACAGCAAGATATAAAGGACCCAAAAATGACTGGTGTAAAACAATTCAAACAGAAAAACAACGAGTCACTGCTACAGAACCAGACAGATGAATATTTTAAAAATAGTACGTCCAAAGGGAACAATTACAGACAGAAATTTGATAACAACCAGACAAAATTAATTGTGGTAAATCAAAAAAGAACAATACAAAGTGTTTTGAAATACAATCTAGCAAAACACCGCAATATTCAAACTCATTCTTCGTAATAAAAAAAAGGGATCAAGTGGAACCACCTCGAAGACACTACTGCGCGCACCGAGTATCGAGAGCTTCAACTGCTCTCGCGCACTGTAGACGGGGCTCTCTCTTTCTCTACCTTTGTATAAAAATCAGTATTGGTATCTTCAACGTATTCATACAGATACACTGATACAGATGATATTTCAGTATGAGCCTTAACAAAAAAAAATATACTTCGTTCAAATGTGGCATGTTCTCAATTTTTTTTTTGGGCCGTCGTATATATTTTTAAAGTGCAGTAGCTATTTTGACGGCTCTGATTAATTTATCTGAATTCAACCTAGAAAACTAGCCTATTTCTATAGAAAAGGCTATTTAACCGGCACTGTTTATATAGTGAAATTTTGCCGGCGCTGGAAAAATAGAACATTACAGTCTTTACTAAAATTAATTAAAATCAATGAAGACAATTCCCGTTACGGTATAGAAAGTCCCATGTAAGCGGCAGCCAAGTTAAAAAAAAACCATTTTGTTTACTCTCATGCAATATTTATGAAGCTATGCATGTGATTTACTTTAAATTGTATCTAATGTTTAAATTTATCAAATTTAAGATGCAATCATAATTTTACCTCTTATTTTTTTTTCTTCAGGATTTGATTTGATTTTGGTGTTTTAACTTCACTTCTAAGCTCCGCTTTGGGGCTATTTCTTGGCGGCCAGTTTTTATTGGTGGAGGAAGCCGGAGTGCCCGGATAAAACCACCGACATTCGATAGGAAAACTAACAATCCTAGTCTATTAAGATTGGAGTCGAGTGCATCCGTACGAGCGGGATTTGAACTCACATTGATAGAAATTGAGATAGTTATTATATATTTGAGATCAAAATGTATTTGAATTGTCTTTAGATACAAGCAGATATGGTATCAGTGCCAATCAGACAACTCTCCGTCCAAGACATAATTTGTAAAAGTAAATTATTGTAGCTAAAAGTCTCCAGCACGGAGCTTTGGTTCAAACCGAACCGCAAGCTACAAAGGAACCCAAAAATTACCGTAATGTAAAATCATTCAAACAGGAAAGCCAATGAACGGTATATTAGTCTATATAAAAACCAGAGGCTCCAATGAACCTGTGTCGCTCACCGATATTTTTATTTACAATTGATGCATAAATTAAATGAATCGTTATTCTTTTGCTTTAGTTTCAGATATATAAGCCAAAAACTGGATTTTACCCCTATATTCTATTTAAAGCTATGTCTGCCAAGTTGGTTGGCGCAGACAGGGTCGTCGGACACATTTTTAAACTAGATACCCTAGTGATGATTGTGGCTAAGTTTGGTTAAATTTGGCTAAGTTGTTTCAGAGGGTAAGCCTTGTAAAATATAACAAAAATTGTTAAAAATTGACTTAAAAGGGCAACGACTCCTTATAGGGTCAGTCGACCATTTTGGTCATGTTGACTTAATTGTAGATCTTACTTTGCTAAACGGCTTTATTTCTGTTTACAATTTCTCTCTATCTATAACAACATTCAAGATAACAATCAAAAAATGCAAAATTTCCTTAAAATTACCAATAAAGGGCAGCAAAAAAACGAGATACACTTATGAACCACATCAACAAACAACAACAACCAACATCAGGTTCCTGTACATCTATCTCCATAGAACTATAGTACGAGATTTTTATACTCTACAAATTCTCGTCAGAGCATTGGCGGATCCAGGGGGGGGGGGGGTCCGTGGGTTGGAACCCCTCCTTTTTTGGACGATCAATTCATTTGAATGGGAGCATAATTATATAGTTGGAACCCCCTCAGTTACTCTGGGTTGGGACCCCCCTTTTTTAAATGGCTGGATCCGCCCCTGCAGAGCTACACTGTTCCATCTCCACACTCCATTTGGATTGTAATGTCTTATTCGTCTAACTTAGTAAGTTTCGAGAAAAATTGTATCTCCATTACTCATGACTATTTCTAATGTCTACGTTTGCTGTTAAAAAACACACTGTCAAATGGTGTTTAGATCCTAAACATAATATTGCACCTTTTTACTGTGACATTTTGGTATAAAGGTGTTTCAGTACAATGTAGGATTGTGTTTAGAATCGTTTTTAGCTTAGAAAAGAGTGTTTTACTCATAAACATTTTCATTCTAAAAGCGTTAAAATTTCAAGATATCATCAGCCAAGTTACATTATATATGCATACTGGGAAACGCGTTGTAGAAATTAACCCTTACTATGCCGTAAAGCCTAAACAATCATGTAATCAATATGTTTAATTTCTAAGCTCGATTTTTACGGTGTAATTGTTATCAAATTTATCTTATAATTCCTATGAATAAATGGTTTGCATAGAACTCAGTCTATGATAAGCAAGTTTTAGCAAATCCAGTAGGGGATGTACTACAAAGTTTTTTAAAAATTGTCGATCTCCCACGTAAATATAGATATGAATTGCTAAAACTGCATTGCTCGTAGTTAAATTTTCTATGCTCATTGAAAGAAATGTAACATAAACGAAAAAATATTTATTTTTAAACACTCTGACTACATGGGTTACCTCCCTTAACAGGAAATCTCTTATTGATTTCCCACCCACCATTTGTCCGAATGTCAACAATCAAAGATGTAAAGAAAAGACAACATATGCATTTTTCTGTGACTTGACAGAAGATGGACAATGCTTACGGAATTTCGGAGGTTTTGAATATACCAGGGAATCACATTAAATGGCTGTCAAAGACTAGAACTGTTTGTTTGGTTAGTTTCATTTGAACTGTTTGTAGTTTCATAATGATCATATCATGAAAAGATGACGATATTTAGATTGAAGTTTCCGCATTATACAGTTAACAGTGACACAGGAGATCCGGAAATAAGATACGATGTACTGTTATTCTATTTCTCGAGTCCCTTTACATTATACATTTATAACAGTTTTCATTAAAATTTAAAACTTAGAGATACATTTTGTACCTAGAGGCTAGATGTAGTGTCTCATGGGTTTGAATGCATTGTGTTATCTGGATAGACATATGTAGTTGTGATTTCTGATGAGATCATATCTAATAGAGGGTAGTAATGCCCTTTAACGTCCGGTGTCAAACAGATTTCGGCTACCGTAAGAATCAATTTGGCTCAAATTTTACCGTATTATTCTTTACTCAAAGAATTATCGTTACCGTCATTTTTGAAAAAAAATAAAGGTGATTTGTCAAAAGCAGTCAATGTTTTTATTGTTTAAAGTGTACAGTTTCCTGTCATACACCTAAAATTACCGTTAACGTCATTTGGCAAGGATTTTTACTGTTATTTGTCATGCAGGTACCCCAATTACGACCCTCCTAATAGGTTGCAGTCTTGTAATTGACTGCTCCATAGGTATACATGCAAAACAGCTGATCTTCGGAAATAAAAAATTAAAAAATACTACATAGAACATTGTAGAAAAAAATTTCATGTTCATATCATGTCTGTACTAAATGTGAAATTGTGATTTAATTTCATGCCACGAAGAATTAAAAGTAACGTAATCCTGAAGTCAAAACATTTTTTTTCTACTTTCTGTTTGCCGTTTTTACTAGGGCCGCACCACTTCCAGTAAACATGAGATCCTTCCACTTTCCTGGATTGATCTCCCCAAAAAGATGCAAGATTTTTTTTAATCTATATATATGTTTCAATTCAGCATAAACTTATAATCAAACAGAAAAAAAGGAATCCAGAAAAAATTCAGAAAAAAGGAACTTTTTTGTTTCCCTCCATGTTTTGATATGCACCGGAAACTGGAGTTGTAATACAAGACTGGTACCCAATATGAGGCAGGCATTACCTGTGAAAGGGGAAGAAGTCTGTATGAATAGTTTTTTAATTCAGACATACATGTATTTTAACTTCAAAATCTGTTAAAAAAGAAACTGAAATACCATAACATTACCGATTTTAATTCTTTTGTTAGGGATTTTAGTTTTGACGTTATTTAAGGTATGACGTCACATTCAATGTAAACGGCACGCGATCAAAGACAAAGAATTATTAAAAATGAAATTGGTATTGTGTTCCTTGAGTTCCTATATTTTACTAGACTACTCAAAGTTTCATGACAATGAGACTGGAAGAAGGAAGAAGATTTCTGCGTAAATGCAGGGAAATGGAAGTCTGAAAAAAAGTTAACGATTTTGAGTTCATTAGAAGAATGAGAAATTTTCCCTGATTTTTTTTTTTTTTATTGATTTTTTTCCGTAACAAGGGGACTTCGCCCCTTATAATTAAAACCCTACAGAAGGGCGACTGTAAAATATTTCAGGGATCTCCATGGCCTGTTTAACGATGGCGCCTCACCATCGTTCAAATGTCTTGCGCCATCGTCAAATGACTCGCGCCATCGTTCAATTTTCTTCCTCCATCGTTCAAAACTGTGATCGTTTTTATAGCCTGACGCCATTTTTTTACCAATTATAATCAAGTGCATGTAATTGCATAACCATCAGGCTTTTTTTTTGTTTATAGTATAATCCAATACAGTTCTAACGCCTGAGGGACATCCGGATTAAGATCGCTGTAATCACTTGTACCTGAGCTTGTACAGGTAGATCAACAAACCAGACAGGAGAATATTATCTGAAGATGGACGATTCATTTGTCGAATTATTTCACTAAGTTTTCGCAAATGCTTATGATAATTCAGATTAAATAAATAAATTAATAATCCAGTTACAAAGTTTCTTTAACAAGTAGAACACGTGCTTTTATTTTGACTTACGCAATCAGCATCCCCCTTTTTAAGAAGTACAAAATAAGACGTAAAACAGTAATTATTATTTCATCGCAAATATATCTCGAGTACTGCTGTATTGTTACGATAATATAGAATTACTTTAAAAGTTAAAAAGTAAAAACTTTTAATATTTCCTGTTAAGAAATATCTTATCGTAATTCTGAATTCATTTCGTAGTTTACAATCAAATTGATACATCCGCGTTTACTGTTTCTATTCAGACTCAAAAGATGCATGTTGCATAGCATCAATTTGCTAGATAAAGTCATTAAAAACCTTTTCATTTTACAACGTTTGCTTTACAAATCTTTTTAACCTTTTACATAACCCGTAAGACTCGTTTTGTCGTTGCTGCAAACCAGCCATGCCGGTAATGGGGTACATGACTTCTGACTGTCCGTGAAAAACAAGCTCCACATGATATGTGGAGGGATGAAATACTTTCGATCACGCTACACTGTACGGCGTAGATACGGTTTATGATGGTGAAAGTTCCTCCATCGTTCAATTTTCATCCATGGAGATCCCTGTATTTGTCAAAATATGTTAACTATTATAATTATTTTCCTCCATTTGATGCTATCGACAGCTACAAAATGAGTTTGGACAAATGATAATAAATAACTGGGGCTCGTTTGACACTGATAGTGGCGAAAAAATGAATGTTTGACTTTAGGTATTATTTTATCAGAATACATCAAAGTTAATAATTAAATCTGATTTTCTTTATAAACTTTATCATGCACTAATCTGTGTCACATATCTGTTTTGAATAGGTACCAGATTCATGGTTACAAAGTGCTGTTGAGAGAACCTTGTCTGCATATAGATGGAACAATGAGCTTTGTTTATCAGACTGTGACCAGTATCTTGCCTTGTCCAAGACAACAATTCCACATCCATGGAAACGAATATCTGTGAAAATTTGTCAAAAGTCAGATGAATTGATATCAGGGTAAGTAGGCCTCATACTGGCAAGTTTTTCAGTCATACCACTTAGCAAGTTCAATAATCCTATTTTATGCACTAGCAGTTGGCTAAAGAGTTACATATTTGTAAGTTGCCACAGTCACTATTTTTGATCTTTTAAAAGATGTTTATCTCCTGGTTAGTCAATCAAAGTAAATAAGCTCTATACTATTCCTGAAAACTGACAGTTCAAACACAAAACATTTACCATGAAAAATGCTATGTACAATAACAATACTTGGGGAAACTATTCTTTCATTTAAACAAGAGCCTTGAATTACATGTGTTACATATAACATACCAAATATATAATATAACCAAATGCCTTCAAAGGGCATGTAAAAAACAGATAAAAGAAGTGTTCGACAAGTCCTCAAAATGACTATTTATTTCCATCTTAACTTTCAAGTTAGGATTTAATGACATCAGATTTATACAATAAAACATACTTCAAAATATTAAAATGAATTGATTTAGGTAAATCCCTGATGATGGCGGGCCTAAAATGCTTAAAACCTTTCATAAATGTTATACATTTATCATTAGCATATAATACAAAAACCATCGAAACATTAAATTAATGTCTGATTGATGTAAAGCAATTGCAAGTCTAGTAATACAAGCATCATGTGATCAATATTTTGTAATATAATTACAATAAAATACTTATAGTATGTATACAGAGTCTCCGGAATAAGATTTTTTGCTATCGTAATTCGGATTGATGTTGGAATACGTGGATGTACGGTGTCACTTTTATACTAAGTAAAAAGGCTCTATACCTCATGTAGATATACATGTACCAAGTGTGAAAATTTCAAGATACCACTAACAGTCTTGCATGTTTTATTTTAGATTACCAGATGGACCCCTCATGCATAGTCCTGAAACCAGCAGTTCTTTACATGGTCATCTCAGTGAAATCAACAGGGATAATTACCTCAATCTTTGGGCTAAGAAACACTATGATGTACAACCCAAGCAGACAACATCTCATAAACAATTACAAAAGGTACAGTTTTTATGCAGTTAAGCTGCATTATGCGAGCACCCTAGATTTGTGTTCTACCCAATAAATGCTGAAATACTTGCCATTGTTATTATCTAGCTCGCTACTATGTTATATATAACTAATTGAACACTTTTTTAATACTTTTTATTCTGGATTACAAAAAATATGACCAGAAAAACCTTAAACGATCGTAGGAATATTGTTTGTCATCAATACGTAGTACAACTACGTCAGTAGTCTATTATATAATAAGTTCGACTGTTCATGCTGTTGGCGGCAATTTCAAATTAGAAAAAGAAATTTTCGTATCTTTTCAATTTGGAGGCAGGTGTGCAAATTAGCGTTGGTCCGAGGTCCGCGACATTCCACTTTTGCAAGCGGAATTTCGACTAGGATAGATGGTTTCTAGCTACGCCCGACGTAGTCACCTTCCACTTGAAAGAAAATAAGAATTAATTTTGCAAACCTTTTCACCATGTTCACCAAAGTCTCCAATTAAACGAGCTAAAAACTTATTTTTATCATTATTATTCATGACAGCGATGTTCATTTTGTTCAACCGCTAGCTTTATACAGAAAATCGCCGATAAATATTGTATAAATTCGAGTAAAATCGTATCTGATTGACAAAAACAACATTGTAAACACATAACAAAGGCGGCCGTAAAGACACAAATTTACAATATCGGATCCGATTCCGGAAGCGAATAAGGGTAATTGCGGGTTTGGCGGTCAATTACAAAATAAATCCAAGCAGGTGAAAAAATACATCCATGCATGGTAAATGAATATAAACACTAGAATTGTAAACCAAAAGATATATGTAAAAGAAAGAAAAAGCAGAAAAAATATTCAATACAGAAACTCAAAATTCTTTTTGACAAATTTCAATTTAAAAATCTAATACAATGTGACAGCTGGGAACAGTATATCTAACAATATACATGTTCATGGTCACAGTCTAAATTTTCTTTATCAGTGATAAATGATGATAATGCATGTGAGATGCTTTTTAAGTGTAAACATATTACTGCAATTTCGAAGGGTTATTTTTTTAACTCAATTTTGAAGGGTCAATTAAAGTAGCTGAAAGTTTCTTTCTTTATTTTCACAAATAATGCAACTATATTATACATACCTGAATGTAAGTAAATCATATGATATACAGGTAGCATCCTTTGGGCTACTCTACCCCCTCCTGTTTAATAACTTGGAAACGGTTGAGCTCCCCACCCCTAAACCATATGAGGGGCAGATCCAGGATTTTAGTTTAGCAGGGGCGCAAACTTAAATTTTCTCCGAGCCGAGCGAGGCTAAAAAAACTTTGAGGTAAAATTATCGGAATATTCTTTATTAAGCTGAGAACAACCCATGCTTTGCATATATATTCATGTTTGTGACAATATAACAAATTAGATGAAATATAGGGGGAGTCCCTTGGGTCACCCCACCCCTCCTGTTTTATAATTTAAAAATGGTCGAGATCCCCACCCCTAAACCATATATATTCATGTATGGGACAATATAACAAATCAGATGAAATATAGGGGGAGTACCTTGGATTACCCCACCCCCTCCTGTTTGAGAATTTGAAACCCGTTGAGATCCCCACCTCTTAACCATGTATATTCATGTACGGGAAAATATAACAATTCAAATGAAAGATAGGGGAGTCCCTGGGGTCACTGTACACCCTCCTGTTTGAGAACTTGGAAATGGTCAAGATCCTCACCCTAAACCATATATACTCATGTATGGGACAATATAACAAATCACATGAAATAGGGGAAGTCCCTGTGGTCACCCTAACCCTCCTATTTGAGAACTTGGAAACGGTCAAGATCCCCACACCAAAACAATATATATTCATATATTGGCCAATATAACTAATTAAATGAAATATAGGGGAGTCCCTAGGGTCACCCTAACCCCAGTGGAGGATCCAGAAATTTTCATAAGTGGGGCCCACTGACTGACCTAAGAGGGGCCTCGCTCCCAGTCACGCTTCAGTGATTCCCTATATAAGCAACCATTTTTTTTCCCCAAAAAAAACCTCTCCCCTCCTACCTGTTTGAGAACTTGAAAACCGTTGAGATCCCCACCCCTAAATTATATATATTCATATGTATGGGACAAAATAAAAAATCATTTACATTTACTATGGGTAAGTCGGTCAGACGTCACCTTTGATTCCTGTTGTAGTGAACATTTGTCTGATTCGTGTCTCATAACTTTTGTACTATAGAACACAAATTCAGTTTTCTTTTCAGGGAAACCAGTCCATTCATACTATTACATGTTCATACTAAGTCAACTTGAACTTCTAGCAGTCAAATAAAACCAAGGTTAACTACCAAGTAGAACAACTGCAATCATTGGGAACTTGTACCACTGCAGACTCACCATAAAAATATACATTGCTTATGCATTGCTTTTGAAACCTTGATAACATATAAATTATTTGCCTTAATAAATAAATCATTAGATAAACATAAATGTATTATATATGAATGTTTAATGTTGAGGCAACTTTGCCACAGTTTTCATAATTACGGTTGCCTTGGTTTTTGGTTAACTGCCTTCAACGCTTACAGCGCTTTGATTCATACACAAATATTACTGGAAAAGAAGGGATATGGTAAAGTGATCTGCCTTGTCTGCTCTTTGACTGCTATTATTATCATTCTGTCACCAGGGGGCAGTCAAAAGTAAGCCTTTGTTCACTTAAGGCTTTTCACTACAATTTCAAGACGGCTCCAACCACCTATTTGATTTGAGTTCTTTCCAATATGTCCATTGCACTTTTATGTCCATTGTACTTCTATATATTAAAGGACAGCTGCTTGGTACAGACTACTAACATCATGAAGTTATAGACAAAGAAGTCATATCAATTTGCTAAGATATTTAATTATAATTGCATTAGATGTATGTTTCATTATAATACATGTACGTTATTCTGATTGTCTACACTGCAATTCCTTAATCAACTTCATTACACAATAAAATTTATCATTCATGATGACACGAGGTCCCAAAATAAAGTTCACATGTAAATTAGATATAAAAAAACTTGGTAAAAATCATGTTTTCATGACCCTAGCTAAAAAATGTAATTATAAGTATTGAATGCTTTTTTTTTGTAACTTCATAGGGTTGTAAAAGCATTGACCGTGCACACATTTTAGAATAAAACGCTTCCACGCTTCATACAAAATGTACCTCGGTCAACGCTTTTACACCCAAATGAAGTTTCAAAAGAAGCATTCAATTCTTAAATAAAGCATTGTTATGGATTGTTCATAAAAAAACACATATAAAGATTTGCATTCTCCAGGATTTTAAAGGGGTTAAAAAACCTTCTTTTGAAAAATATTAAATTATAGATGACAACATAATTTGTTCTGGTTTAAGAAGATGAATTATAATTGATAAGTTCTATTACTTTTTAAATAATCAGTCAAAACTATCTGGCTTACACCTAAAGATATTGCACTTTTTTCAGAAATGTAATGTTCTTCAACAGTATTTGGAAAGACTTTATCCTGAGCAGATGGCAGACTTGAAAACCAGCAGACAAAGTTCAGTTACCCATATATCACCTAGTCCTTGTTCATTACAGAATATTTTACATGTAATCAAGATATACGAGACAGATGATGCATTTTATTTGATACAGCCATTTGTGCTCCATAATATTCAGAATGTTATAGCCTTCAGTCCTGCTGTTTTCAAATCTTCTATGACCAAACCACTCTTTGTTCTTTACCAGTTACTACATTTGCTGAATCAGTTACACAAAAAGGGACTAATTCTTGGTAATGTTAGCTTACATGATGTACTCTGTGATGAGAAACTTTGGATTTATACTTCTGGTTTGCAATTTAAAAATATTTTGGAGATTTTACAATCAAAACAAAATCAGCCACCTGAAATAGTTGGCAAGGATAATTTGTCTTCAAGAACAACCAGAAATCAAAATGTTAAATCTGAAATACATGTAGATAGTAAAAAGATTTTAAATAGTCAGAATACAGACATATTTAATGATGCATCTAACAGCCATAGAATTCATTCTGATCAGGATCATTCAGATGTTTCAATAGTTAGGGAGTATCCAATGTGTTCCAGGCTATTCTGTGAATCAGACAGTTTAGTAGAAGATGCTAGAACATTTTTGCAGTCTGATTATACAAGAAAATTCTCAGTACATAACTTACCAACTTTAGTAGAAGACTGGGTACATAAAAGAATTACAAACTTTAAGTACTTGATGGTTTTGAATCATTTAGCAGGCAGACAAATGTCTGATCCAAATAATCATCCAATACTGCCATGGGTAATGGAATTTTCATCAACCGAAGAAGAGTTTGATATGAGGGATTTAACAAAGAGTAAATACAGACTAACTAAAGGTGACAACCAACTGGATTTAACATTTGAATCGCACACATTTTTCAAAGATAATATTCACATTCCCCATCACGTGTCAGACATTTTGTCCGACATTACATACTATGTGTACAAAGCTAGACGGACTCCAAAATCCATTTTGTGTTCACATGTGCGACCCAAATGGGTTCCTAATGAATATCCTCTAAGTATGATGCGTATGTACAATTGGTCTCCAGATGAATGCATTCCAGAATTTTACACGGATCCATTGATATTTTCATCGATACATGAAGACTTGCCAGATTTGGAATTGCCAGTTTGGTGTTCAACCCCAGAAGAATTTATAGTCAAGCATATGGAGGTTTTGGAGAGTGATAAAGTTTCCGTGAACTTACATCAATGGATAGACCTTACCTTTGGATTCAAGGTACTTTGACGCTTTCAATAATTACTTGATTAATTTTTAACACGTACATTGTACATGTACATTTTCAATTAATTTTTTTGTGAAATAGTTCTCTTCATCAATAGGAATAGTTACTGATTAAGAATTCTTATTGGTGGTCTTGCTCATAGTTAGAAAAAACTTTCAATGTTTTTTATGAATGTAGAAATTCTTTTAAATAGTTATACATGTAGCTTCAATATTTTCATCTTGCATTTTTAAGATGAATAATCTATTTAATGTTAAAATATTGACTAATGGAGTAATTTCCTTTAAGTACAAAATGCATTATTAAGTTTGTAGAAATTTGTGTGTAAAGGTGTTATGATTTCACATATAGTTATAATGAACTTTTTATAATCTTATCCAGTTATCAGGTATTGTGGCTGTGAAAGAGAAGAATATCAACCTTCAGCTTGTAGATGACCATAAAAACATTACAAATCATGGTGTAGTACAATTATTTACAGAACCACACCCTTACAGAATAACCAAACAACTAGCTAATAAACCTGAACCTCCAAAGATTGCTAAAAATGTTTTGTGGTCACAGGTAAGTCCAATTATTATGCTTCACATAACAAAACCTTTATCTAAACTACATATGATCACAATATTGTCGCTAAGTAGCGACGTTGAATATACTGTTACTTAATAACCATGCTAAACGACGTTAAGATTGTTACCAATTATAAGAAAATGTCTATAATATAAAAAAGCAATTTACAACATAAGTAAAGGAGGGAGACATCAAAAGGAGTCAGTTTAGAGGAAAGGGTGAGGTTTCAAGAAGCGTCGGTATGGGTTAAATCATTTTAACATGCACACAAACTTTCTTTGCCAATCTTGAATTATATGTAAAATAACTTTAAATCACAATAACATTATTTTTAGTATTAAATCTCATATAAACTCTTATTCATATCATCACAAAAGTCATAGGCCTATGGTAGTCAGGTACATGTACATGATATATGGAAATTGCCTATATTATAACCAATTAATAAATTTACACACTCACCATATGATGTATGATTTGTGCACTAAACTCATACATGTATGTTACTTATTTACAGATGCATGGTTTAGAAGAAGCTGCCCTCCCTGGTGACAGAAGGTAAATTGTACATTCACTTACATTGTATGTACAGCTGACAAATATTCCATAAAGTACCAGGGAATGCCTGACATGTCTATAGAAAAGAACTTTTAAAATTGCTGTTCTTTATTAAGGCCATTGCTTGAATGCCTTTAATTAATGAAGTGACTAGCTCACACCTTACAGAAAACAATAGAGACATACATGTACACGAAATAGTTTAAGCATTTCAGTTATTAGTTATACAAATGTACTAAGTATTGAAGTTTCAATTTATTCTGTTCAGGAAAAGAAATCAATTTGACAGAAATGTTTTGTTCTTGCAGAAGATTCTCAGTTATTCAGGGTTTACGTTTTAGAAAACAAAGTTGATTTGAAAATTCCTTCAAACTAAGCAAGTTTGATATGTTTTACTGTGGATTGGAATTCATTTATTTTTAGTGGATACCAATTTTCTTGGAAATTTGATTTTGTGGTTTTTCCATGGTCTGTATCAATGTCAATAGAAGATTTGTTCTTCGTTGAGCAGTTAATTTTGTGGTTTACCTTTTCCAACGAAATCCACAGAAATTGGTATACAACGAATAATAATGAAATAATATGTGAAATGTGTAATTAATAAAATTGAGAAAGGAAATGGAGAATGTGTCAAAGTGACAACAACCCGACCATAGAGCAGACAATTGCCAAAGGCCAACAATGGGTCTTCAATGTAGCAAGAAACTCCCACACCCGGAGGCGTCCTTCAGCTGGCCCCTTAAAAAATATGTATACTAGTACAGTGATAATGGACATCATACTAAACTCTGAATTATACACAAGAAACTAAAATAAAAAATCATACAAGACTAACAAAGGCCAGAGGCTCCTGACTTGGGACAGAATTTTACTCATGTTAGGAATTTTTATTCATATGCAGTGTTCAAAAAGAAGTATTTTTTTATATTTCAGAATAGGATCATTTTCACAAACAGCTCAGAGACCAGAAACAGCCACTGTTATATTACCAAAATATTATGATCCATTGGCCAGTCTGTCTCAGCTAGAAGTCCTTTACAACTTAACAAGTCACAACATGGGTCAGATACCACCAAAACAACAACAGGAGGTACATGATATACACATGCTCAGTTACCTAATTAAATTATTGACAGATATATATACTAATAAAATGATCTTGCTAAAATGCTGTAAGATATGGGTGTCAAATTCAAAAGAATTTATTTTCTTATTACATAAAGTTTCTGTTGATGAAACATGAGAAAAAGACATGAGGGAAATGTTATTCTTTAAAATGTTTTGATTGAAAAACATAGGATATTAAAAACCCACACTTGCAGAGCAAATGCACTCATTGAAGAGGGACGAAAGATACCAGAGGGACAGTCAAACTCATAAATCTAAAATAAACTGACAACGCCATGGCTAAAAATTTAAAGACAAACAGACAAACGATAGTATACATGACACAACGTATAAACCTAAAAAAAAGCAACAGGAACCCCACCAAAAACTGGTGGTTATCTCAGGTGCTCCGGAAGGGTAAGCAGATCCTGCTCCACATGTGGCACCCGTCATGTTGCTCATGCTGTATCAAATCCGCTAAATAGTCTAATTCGGTAGGTCACATTCATGAAAGGGAAGGGGATTGTAGTTACGACGTAAGGAACATATTCGATATCATCTGTGAAATGGTTTTTCCATAACGGTCAATCATAAGTGTTAATTCAGCAAATATCTGAATGATGCCATCTGGAACTAACCTAATAATCAGTGCAGCATTGCAAATATATTTTTTTTTGTTAATTTTAAAAAATATTTTTAGTACTTTGAATATACATACCTACATGTTTTGTTTTCACAGGAGGAAAACAAACTACCAGATAATGCAGCTCATGTGATGAGAGATATGTATGTGTTTGGATGTCTGATGTGTGAACTATTTCTCCAACCAGTCCTGTACATGGAGGAATCAAATGCACCTCTACACAAAAGATGGAAGCTGATATGTAAATACTGTACAGAAAATACTGCTTTGGTTCCAAGGTTAGTGTAAGTTAAGACAAATAATATGGAAATACTGCACAGAAAATACTGCTTTGGTTCCAAGGTTAGTGTAAGTTAAGACACATAATATGTAAATACTGTACAGAAAATACTGCTTTGGTTCCAAGGTTAGTGTAAGTTAAAACACATAATATGTAAATACTGTACAGAAAATACTGCTTTGCTTTCAAGGTTAGTGTAAGTTAAAACACATAATATGTAAAAACTGTACAGAAAATACTGCTTTGGTTTCAAGGTTAATGTAAGTTAAAACACATATGTAAATACTGTACAGAAAATACTGCTTTGGTTCCAAGGTTAGTGTAAGTTAAGACACATAATATGGAAATACTGCACAGAAAATAGCTTGGTTCCAAGGTTAGTGTAAATCTATGACAACTACATTATAATATATATGTAAAAAATGTTAAGAAAATACTGCTTCAGTTGATAGGTAAGTGTAAACTTATAGCAATTGAGATCTAAATAATGTAAAGAAAAATGGTGTCTCAATTTTAAGGTTAATATTCAGGTAAACTTATTACAATGTATACTTAAAAACTGTACAGAAATAATTTTTTCAGCTCAAAATGATGGTTTTATCAACTTACAGCCAAATGAAGTTCATCACTTTTAAGGTTTGACTGTTTGTTTACACAAATATACTAAATTGTTCCTTAATTATTTTGAAAGTTTAATCAAATTCCTTGCTATTGGATTCCCTTTAGTTGCATTGATTGGCTTGAAAGCATACAGTTACAAATTTAAAAGAAGTTAGAATATTGGTTAACATGTTCAGCTGGCTCAAATTTGTGAGGCAATCCTTCTATTGTAGTAAGTATGTATATGTTGAAATATGTCCACTTATTCTCTTGAATTTTTTTTTTAGGTCAATTCAGAGAGCTGTTGAAATTTTGTTAAACATGGAACGATACAGATTTAAACCAGATACCACAGACTTTACTTATCCAGTAATAACTAGTGCGGGAATGTCCCCACCCACTCCTTCACAATTGTTATGTCCCAGCGTTAGTATACTACCATTTCCTGAGTACTTCCCTTTAATGTATGAGACCATCTGCAAACTTAAAGATATAGATAGAAAACTTGAAAAAATTGGAATTGAAAGTCAGTCAAATTTAAATGAAAAGCAGAAATTACTTAAGGTGACAGCAAGAGAAAAGGTCACTGTTATGCAAAAATACTTGGAGAAGATCGGTGGAACACTTAATGAAGAAGGCATTGAACTGTTACTCCCACATATAGAAGAACTTTTTGCTAATGAGGACACCAGTGTCCAGGCTGCTTGGTCACTTTTTAATTTGCTTGGACTTGAAATTGATTCAAATCAAATGAAGAGACAGTTTTTGCCATACCTGGTTAAATTATACCATGTAGATAACCCAACGCCAAAATACATGAAAATATACCACAAAAGTTTCATTGTACAATTGATATTAAGATTAGGATTGGACTCATTTCTTAGTAATTTCTCTACAACATTAGTAGAGGCAGTTGCTGGGTACAAGGATTATGTTTTTGAAGATTTATACACTGAGCAATCAGATATGGAATCTTTTCTTGAAAAAAATCAATTGCACCTACCTGTCCTCAAGGAAGAAAATGGGAAATTGGGGACCAGTCCAGGACAGTCAGGAACCAGTCTGTCTGAAAATTGCAATTCAAATATGCGAACTCCGGATGATGTAGATGATATCGAAGATGAAATAGGTGATGATGGGTCCAGAGATTTAGATAACCAATCAAATTCTGGTGAAAGTTTGAATGATGCAGAAAGAGTTTCTTTGCAGAGTTTTGATGAGGACAAAAGGAAGGATTATGAGGACAAGGAATCAGTAAACAGCTTGTCAGCAGCTAATGATTATGAAGATGAGGAGGAAGAGGAAAATATTCTGCAATTTCAGGTACAAAACTAGAGGCTGTCATCAATTTTTTGAAAAACTTTTGTAAATGATGTAGTTTAAAGTCCTTTTTTTAAAACTGTTGATGATTCATATTGCTAACCTCATTTGACTGACACTGTTACAAAATTAAAAAAACCAACAATAAATTCGGAAAAAATAACTATCCAATGAATATTATGCTATTATTCATCTATTAGTACTAAACATTGAATAAACTATACATTTATGATCCCCATGTTAGAACTTTTGTTGCTGTCTGACCTCCAGCATGATCAAACATATACATCACTGATATTTAGAAAAAGGAAATTTACAAAGAATTCAATATTAAAAAAAGAGAGAATAAATATTAAAATGATTTTTTTTATAGTTTTACACTTCTAGACTTAAAATCAATACTGTGATACTTATTTGTAGAAAGAAGTTGTTTGTTAAACCCAATACTTGAAAAATATATGCCACTTTGTGATAAAAAGAAATAGCTAACTTGAATAATGCACAATTTCTTGAAAGAAATAACTTTTTAAAATATGTGTCACAAACTGTATAACCTGTGTAGCCTGTTATTTAAAAGTCTTTTTTGAGGT
Source organism: Mytilus edulis (assembly GCF_963676685.1). Lineage (NCBI taxonomy): Eukaryota > Metazoa > Mollusca > Bivalvia > Mytilida > Mytilidae > Mytilus > Mytilus edulis. The sequence continues at coordinate 65,520,351 of NC_092346.1, read as the reverse complement.
TATCACCAATAAACATGTCACAGTCATTCCTCATAATTTAATTCTAAATTCCATTTTTAAGGAGTAAATCATGAAAAAATAATTTCTATGAGCTGATAGACAAAACTCTTTCAACCAATCAGAAGACGTGTTACATCCAAATTTAAGTTTCAATTAAGATTTGTCACCAGTTGTCCAGCAAAATTTAATATATTCTTTATAATGAGTTCTTGTTAAAATATACTTTGCAATTTCGTATTTTTTCCAGGTTTCAGAGGAGGTTGAAGAAGACGAAGTTTCATCTGGTCCTGATCAAGAAGATAAGGGCAGAGGTTGTCCTGATGATCAATACCCTAACAAGAAGCCCATTATAACAAATATGAATAATAATGGACCAGGAATGTATATGATAAGGAGTGAAACGGATGAATTCGCAAAAACAATGTCAGATAGGACGGCTTCAGAAGTTGTCAATATTAGAGATGTTTCCATGGAAACTATTAAATGGCTTTCCCATAGAATTGGTCCTTTTTTAACTGCAAAGTATTTATCCAGAAATCTGCTAAGAATGATGGTGTTATGTTACCTAGGAGAAGAGCAATTGATGTCTATTGAAGATAAAGGTATATATATTGTTCTATGATTCATGTTCTAGGTTTGGGCTAGCCAATCAAGCATTTTTTTTAAATCCATACACCAAAGGGTATAGCCATATGACATAGGTTAGATTAAATGCTCAGCTTTATGTCTTTTGAGTTATTTTATATCAGTTATTAACCCAAAAAAAAAATTAATGTGAAAACCTTTTAAATACAAATTTCTTAAATTGTTTCAAAAATCAAATATAAATTATAAAAATACAACAGCAAATGTAAACAGCACAAATGTTAGTTCATGTATTATAGAAAATTCATTCTAATGTCACTTGATATCTTTTCCCTCTTTTTAATAATGATATTTATTAGACTAACAGAATATAAGAAATACTTCTTTTCTTGTAGAGGATAAATTGAAGACTTCCAGATATATACTTGGAGACAGACATGCAGAGAAAGTGATTGGCTCTTTAATGTTTATTGCCCAGTTGTATGGTGAACAAGTAATACTTCTACAATATATCCCATCGATTGTTGATATAGTAAGTATTTTTTGGAAAAATGAATATAAGTATGTGTATATGTCAAAATCTAATAAAGATATATGACCTACAACAAGAGATATTGTATTTAAAGTATGTGTTATGAATGAGTATGAAAATTATGGACGGATAAGACGGAAATTTATATCTTCAGTTTATGAATTCTTTCTTCCAATGAAGTTTCTTATTAGAAATCTTGTTGCCTTCCTTTCAGTTCGAAATTTATAGTATAATTATCTTTGTATCTTTAATGTTAGCACACAGAACTATTTTTTCTGTATCTTTTATCTTTTATCATATATCATACACTCCTTACTAAAACAAAGACCCCATATATGTAGTTTATTTACATTTTTTATGCCCCACCTACGATAGTAGAGGGGCATTATGTTTTCTGGTCTGTGCGTCCGTTCGTCCGTCCGTCCCTTCGTCCGTCCGTCTGTCTGTCTGTCTGTCTGTCTGTCTGTCTGTCCGTTTGTCCGTCTGTCCCGCTCCAGGTTAAAGTTTTTGGTCAAGGTAGTTTTTGATGAAGTTGAAGTCCAATCGACTTCAAACTTAGTACACATGTTCCCTATGATATGATCTTTCTAATTTTAATGCCAAATTAGAGTTTTTACCCCAATTTCACGGTCCACTGAACATGGAAAATGATAGTGCGAGTGGGGCATTCGTGTACTGAGGACACATTCTTGTTTAAAACAGCATCTTTTAATGAAATAAAAAAAAACTTATAGAGTGCCTGGTAGCATGATCCCTGATCTATAAAACAATTCTATTTTGATATCTGCCATTCATCAAAGTTATCCTTTTGTAGGTAGGCATACACTATTCAGTTTTGATTTTTTACATTTCATAGGTTTATGTAGCCAAGAAAAGATTAACAAATAAAGCAGAAGCTGGATTGGTTAGCTCCCTTGTTTTACTACGACATAGTATACCACTATTATCAGACACTAGGTTAATGGATATTTTAAAGGTACATTTATTGATTTTGAAGACAGTTAGTTCCCTTGTCTTACTACCACACATTATACAACTTTACACTACATTGTACATTAATGGATATTTTAAAGGTTGTGTTATTGATGATGATATTGTTTACAATTAAGCATGGTAATTAAGGAATAACTGTAATATTTTTTCTGTCGCAGCAGTTATTTTAAAGTGTGAACCACATTTTTTATGTTATTTCAAATAGACAGAATAACTGTTACAGACATTCCTTATTCCTTATAATTTAATTCTAAATTCCATCTTGAACCGGAGTAAATCATGCAAAAACGTTGATGATGTCACGGTCATATGACAAAATTATGTCTATGAGCTGATAAACAAAACAACGTCAGCCAATCAGACGATGGTTACAATACATCCAAAATTAAATTATTTATATATAAACAGTGGAATCTGCTGGCTTCTTCTCTAATTTACTTTTATTTCTTTTAATTCAGGTTATTACCTTTAAATGACAAAAAAGTTGTTATTTTAAGAAATCAAACTTGTTGCTTATAAATTGAACTTTGTAAGCTGTTTCACAGACAACACATTTTTTGGGGAGGTGTTAATTAAAGATGTTGTTTTTTTTTGTTTTTACCTACTGGTTCCCAGTTATGATCTCTATGTTTCATCACGTAGAGACAGTGTGGAAATTTTATGATATAAATACACATGGATAGCAGCAAAATTAAATTCTGAGAAAAACCCAACGTGAAGGAAGGGGAAGTACAGAATTTAAGTATAAGTTTAAACATTTAGAAGTTCCAGGCATATAAATGTTGAATATAACCTAAAACAAACGTCAGAAATTAAGAACAACACCTTAACATGGTTTCATTAAATTAACATTGCTAACATCAGTTTTAATTTTGAAATAGGAAACCATTGTGAAGGAGATTCTACAACAAGTGATAAGAGTGGTTTCATCCCCTTCCCACAACTTCCCTAGTGGTAGTACCATGAGGACTGTTATATGCCATAAGTTCATCGATGTAGTCTACATCCTAGGAATCAGAATTGGTTTTGAGATGACAAGACAACATATGACTAAATTGTTACAGAACTTCTTTGTCTGTTTTAATCCAGTTAATGATACACAAGGAGATGCTTGTAATTCTCCACAGACTTTAAAACATGTCAAATCCAATGGTATATATATTGTATTAGTTATATAGCTAACTGTGTAACCCTCTTAAATAAATAAAGTATACATAAATAAGAAGATGGGTCATGAGTGCCAATGAGATGACTCTCCGTCCAAGTCACAATGTGTAAAAAGTTAACAATTATAGGTCAAAGTATGGCCTTCAACATGGAGCTTTGATTCACACCGAACAGCAAGCTATAAAGGGCCCCAAAATGACTAGTGTAAACAATTCAAACAGGAAAATCAACAGTCTAATCTTTAGGAAAAAAGAAGAAACATGAAACACCTATGAACCACACCAACAAACAACACCACTGACCAACATGCTCCCGGTAGCATATTAAATCACAAAAATTCAAAATTAGAAGAGTTATAATATTTGTAATGAAAAGTTGAATAGAAATGCATTTTCTGTATTTATCTACAGAAATAATTTTATATACATAAGGAGATCATTCTTTGGAAGTTTATAGATTAAGAGATATTTATAAGTTTTCATTTGGTAAAGTAATAAATTATGTTGATGTAAGGACTATTCCACAAATTTTTTCATGAAATTAGTGAAGTTAAAAATAAAGCCTATAAACTGTTATAACAAAGAATTTCATGGAAGTTTTAGTTTTATGTATGAAATTAGACAATATTCAATCAAAGGAGTAGGTCCAGTAAGGGCCGATTTTGGCCTCAAATGTCAAGTTCATCTTACAAAAGATTTAAGACACTTTTTAAACATTTAAGTGTCTATTTCAATTGATTTGATTAGTTTATGTGAAAGATTAAAAATGCTCCGATTCAAGCTAAAATATTAAAAATCTATCAAATATGCCAAAAATTGTCACTTTTCAGATGGTTTTTGTCAAAAATGAAAGTGGCCGCATCCGTGTTCATCCTCAACCTTTAAATGTATTATGTATTATCATCAAATGCAACTTATATTTCAATATTATGAATGAACACGAAAGGGGCCACTTTCATTTAAGACAAAAACCGTCTAAAATTTTTACTAAAATGCTAACATTTTGAAGATTTCAGTAATTTAGCATAACTTAAAGATGTTATTACCCGATATATGTGCATTGTATTGTCAAAAACAGCCCATACCTATGTATCAGAAGCATTCTATAAATAGCTTAAAGATTACGTTTTCACAATTTTGTAAATCTGGTATATTTTGGGGCCAAAAAGGGGCCTTACTGAACCTACACCTTTATGATATCTTCTAGGCACACATCCATTTGAGCGAGGAATAAAATTATATTTGGAAGTAAGAAAAAAAGGTACACTTGTATTTATAATTCATAAATGTATTTTTCAGCATCCATGGATGACTATTTTTGTAACATAAAAATAGATGATTCCACCCAAGAGTATACTATAGGTACCCCTGTCAGTATGATGAGCTTTACTAAATCCTTGTCTCCTCAAATCAGTCCTCTTAAAAGAAGGCAGCCTCACAGTCTCTCTACTAGCTCAGATGACAAAGGTTGGTTTAATAGATATATCCGGTGTATTTTATCATGTTTGTCTATCACTCTGCCAAATGAGTTTTAATGCCTGGTTTGACAAATTTTAAACTGTTTTTCCAATAATCTTGATAAAAAAAAGTTATATTTTAATAAATTTGACAGAATATCATGCACTGTATGGGTCATTAGAAAAAATATTTAACCACTTGAAAGATGGTTGAATGCAAAAATAATATGAGAAAAGTTTTTATAAATGCTGCCATCTTTAAACCTCAGTGATGATATAGATTAATAAAAAATATGAATTCCAAAGAAGCAGCAAGATCAATTGACATGGTTTATACAGTAGAATTTTAAATTTGAAATGTAGTCACTTTAAACATTTTATACAGTTTATATTTAAATTACATCCAATTTACTAATACCTATAGGTATCAAAATACATGCTATTTTCTTACAGATGAATCTTCAGAAGCAACACAAGGAAAAGATGTAAAAAAAGAAATGGAAGGTGTCTTCAATTCTGAATTAGCAATGGCTTCATACATACCATTTTGTAGAATATTTGGAAGGTATTTATACAATTTAAAGAATTTCATTTGTATATACATGTATGGCACCAAACTAATATTTATGGGATAAACCAATGTATACAAGTAAGTTATAGCTATCATTGCTAGCTTATCAGCATGTCTTAGTCTATTTTACCATCATTATCAATGAGCAATAATGCATGAAAATTTATTTAAAAATGTGACATTATTTTAATTTTGTAGTAATGATACTCAAATGAGAAATTGCCTTTAATATATAAACAAGTTGTGGTTATATTTACTTGTTAACTTTTTACACTTATACTAATAAATAGTCTTTAATTGTCCTTTTGTATCTTCAGTATCCATATGGAGAAGTGTTTACCAAATGAAGATTTGATCAGACAGTTATGTTCTCAGTATGATAATACATTGGGTGAAACTAATGGTCTAGAAGGTAGGAATTTAATGGCTTATCGTAAATTGACGTAGGAAAAACCTGTAGTACTAGTCATAGTGAGAAGCTTTTGTTTTATGGCAAATGAAATTAGAACCGGAAAGATTGACAGCTTTGAGTTGTTTTAAGCTATGAGTGGTGACACAACTTTTTATGCCCCTGTCACAGAGGAGGGGGTATTTTAAAAGTTTTACCCTTGTCCATCTGTATGTACGTCCAGAGTTGTTTTCCTTTCTCTAACTTAAGTTTGCTTTAATCAAATGCTTTGATACTTATAAATAATGCTTAATACAACAAAATACAGATCAAGTTTGAATATTGGGTGTGTCTCTTTAATTGTTCTAGAGTTATGTCCCTTTACAAATGAATAAATTTCTGAATTTTTCGTTTCAATATTCTAATATAGGTTGCCTTTACCAAATTTTATGAAACTTATACACACTACTTATTACCACAAAACTCAGATCAAGTTCAAACTTAGGTAACGTCACGTTGACTGTTTTTCAGTTATGTTCCTTTATCACTTGATATGATTTGCAGGCATTGGCATTATATGTATCCCATGGACATGTTCCCCATTTATTTTAAAGGGTGATACTCAAATGATTGTTACAAAAATAAATGTAATAGACCAAGGTTTTAACACACACTATAATTAACCCCACTAGGAATACTTATTCTAGCTACTCACTGTCAAAGCATTCCTGTTACTTATCTGATCTATTATATTTTTTTTTTGAAATAATTTTATTTTTTTCAGAAACTGAAAACAGTACCAAAACAGACGAGACCAATGTAGAATTGTTAGGAAACAAGATTAAGTTACAACAGGAAAAAAATCAACCATCTTTGAACTTTGAGTTGATGTCTATTGGACCAATACATAGGAATTCCAAAATATTGTCACTGGATCCTGAGCTTACAAAAAGGTATTGACATGTTGTATACAATGTATATTTTCTATAATACTCATCAGGAATATTTAAGTGAAGAAGTTTATTTACGAGATTCCAGTATATTTAAAAAGATGTCTTTATAAAAATATGGAGATGTGGTATGATTGCCAATGAGACATCTATCCACCAGAGTTTAAATAAAGGGAATATTAGCAATCATAGGCAACAGTACAGCCTTCAACAATGAGAAAAATCAGTACTGTATAGTCAGGTGGATAAAGGCCCTGACCTTAAAAATGTGAAACTATTCAAGTGAGAAAAACAAACTGCTTAATTTAGAACAAGACAATGCCATAAAAAAGAAAATTTATCAAACAGTTGCCTGATTTAGGACAGGTACATAAAGAATGTGGTAAGGTAAGACATGTTTGTGAACGCTCAATCCTTTACCTTATCTGGGACAGTGGCATAAGAGCTCAACAAACTATCAAAATCTGTAGTAATTGGTTGAACTAAAAAACAAAATGGAACAAAGCACAAAAAAAACTATGAATGTTTTTGAAGAAGGATATTCAAAATACTCTGTAATTTTATTTATTTTTTAAATATGCATGAAATGTATTTTGTAATTCAATGAAAATAGTTACTGAAATGAAGAGGACAGAATTCATCAGTCTTACTTGCATACCTATTGATATACTGTAAACCAACTTATTTTCGCGGATACTTTATTTCGCATTTTACTTATTCTTGTTCACTTTGTGGCTATTTAATTTCGCGATATTCTGATTTACTTAGTGTAGTTTAATAAGGAGAGATTCAAATTTTAAATCTTCACGACAATTTATATTCGCATAATTTTTCAACTCACAAAATTCGTGAAAATACATTGCTCACGAAAAATAAGTTGGTTTACAGTAATAGGCAATCTTACAGTTCTAAATAAATATTATATCAGAACATCACCTCTTACTAAGTTTATTTTATAAATTTGTAGTGCAGACATGGAGAAGCACAAGAGAAGACATTTAAGGGGAAACTGGCTAGCCTACTGGGAACATGAATTAGGTACTCAGATTCTGAGAAATTTTATCTTGCTAAAAAAAAGCATCTTCTGCTTATAAATTTTTATTGTTATATGTTTTGATAAACTTATCAATTGAAGAAGCTAGTTTTATACTCCTGTCCTTTTATTATGTAAGAGGAATAAGCATTTATTTGTAATATAACTGAATTTAGAATATATTATATCACAAAGTATTGGAAATCAGAGTGAAACTTATTTGATTTGATGATTCAAAGGACTTTACTTGATATAACTCAATCATAAATCCACTCACATTAAAAAAAAATTCAATCCTGTATTTCAACAGTGTGTAGAACAAATGAAGGTAATAGCTCACAGATAATTGACTGACTCTGGTTTTGTATGCAAGATATACAAAAAATCCTTTCTTTTTAGGTTTAAGTGAAAGAGATACCCTTTTCAACTTTAAACAGATAAAACTTCAAACTTTTGAAGGTCACAATGGCAGCATAAAAACTTTGACAACCCTTGACAACGAAAATTCATTCATAAGTTCGAGTAAAGACAGAACTGTTAAATTGTGGTCAGTCAAAAGCTGTGGTGATGGTGTTGCAAAGTAAGTATTACAAACATCTGAAAATCAGCGACAAGCAGATCATAAAATATTCAAATAAATAGATATGATAATTTGAAGACAAAATTATAACATTTGATATTTAGAAAAACAACATTGTTTTCACACAGATGTGCAGTCTTATAGTATGCCATATCTTTTTTGCTTTACACTCCTTATAACTCAAAATATCTGATTTAGGCCTGTGAAATTCTGTTGATTAACTTGGATATTATTCCTGGATAAATGTCCCTTATGCATAATAAGAGTATCATTTTATCTTTGGATACCACTTTCTCATGGATTTAGGGGGTTAAAGCAAACTACAAATTTAAGAATTCAAAGTTAGAATAACCATAACTCATATGTTTTAATTTTATATACTCATGTATATGGAACAACCTTATTTCATTTTTGGTTGCTTGTTGACTTTATATTTTCTTATTTGTTTATTGTAACTTGCTGTAAACATTTAGAACATATTGTGATAATAAATCACTTGCCCTTAATTTTTCAGGATCCGATGCCACTGGACTTACAGAGAGCATAAGAAGTCTATATATTCTATTGTTTTTCTTGAATCAGTCAGACTGGTCGCATCTTGTGATAGTTCAGTGCATGTAAGTACAGAATTATGTACTGTGGTTTCATTCTTATTCGTTGGATTCTAATTTTCGTGGATTTCGTTGGTACATTGAATCCATGAATTTGAATGTTTAACGAATTGCAAATTTTCTGTATGATTACATGCAGACTTTTAGTAAACCATGAAATCAAATATCCACGAAAATGCAAGGTTTACTCAATCCTTGAAAATTGGTACCCACGAAAATAAATGAATCTACAGTATTTTAAAAATTCACTTTCCAAAGTACTTGTTACTGTACAACTGTGGTCGGATTTAATCCTCTTATTATTATGATAATTGATCTGGAGTACAGGTTATATGTGCACAACTGTGAGATTAAACCCTTATTACTTGGTGAAGAACAAAATAAAACAATAAAAACTGTAAGATGTATACAGATAAATCACCAAGACAACAACACAACATAAAAAAAACACAAGTTGTATATACAAATACCGAAAGATTTTATATAGCAACATCTGTTCGCTTTTGTTCGTTTGTTCGTCTGTCCTAGTTAAATTTTTGGTTGAGGTAGTTTTTGATGAAGTTGAAGTCCAATCAACTTGACACTTAGTAAACATGTTCCCTATATGATCTTTCTAATTTTAATGCCAAATTAGATATTTTATTTTTTTCACGGTCCATTGAACATAGAAAATGATAGTGTGGATGGGGCATCCATGTACTTGGGACACATTCTTGTTTTGTGTCAAGATTTTGAAAACAATTTTTTATTTCTTATTTTCTTTTAGATTTGGGACCCATTCACACAAGATATAGTAAGAAATCTAGATTCTAACAGATATAGTCCTGTAACTGCCATGGCTTCTCTCCCAGCTCCTTCCACTATGGTATTAACTGCTAATACTGATTCTCAACTCAGGTAACGTACATGTTGGGTTCTCTTTGCTTTAGGTTTTGTATTGATAACTGTTTCAGGATCTGAAATGTTATACATTGAATATATTAAATTTTTTGAGAAAGAGTTATTGGATTTTATTTGTAAAACATTGAATATATTAATTTTTTTGAGAAAGAGTTATTGGAATTATTTTAAGTAATAGATCAGACTTAAGTTGTTGAAAATGTGAAATACATGAACTTTTGTAATCAATTCAGTGATCTATCACGACATTCTATACAGTGTTGTTAGCTGTACCATTCTTAACATCTTTTTTGTTAGCAGCACAAAATATTTAATGAAATAAAATTGAGAATGGAAATTGGGAATGTGTCAAAGAGACAACGACCCGACCAAAGAGCAGAAATCTGCCGAAGGCCACCAATGGGCTTTGAATACTCAAGAAAATACCACATCCAGAGGCATGCTTTGGCTGGCCCCTTAATAAAATGTGTAAAGCTTGAAATAACATATATCTTTTGAAGAAAAAAAATAGTAAGCTTGAACAGATTTGAATATTTTCAATTTTCAAAAACTCACCTTGAGTGATGCATGCATTCTGAATTAGTCATATGATGTTCTATTTTTCAGGTTTTTAGATCTCAGGACAGTTGGATATGCACATGAATACAGATGTTCTACTGCATCAGCAGGTATAAGTGCACTTTAATTGTACAGACATTATATCATATCCTAACGTCACATGTAAACTTTTTAAAAAATTGCATTTTACTTTAATCTTGTTCTGTATTATTTGACCATCTAGTGACAAGTTGATATCAGTTCCTCATATCTATAATGAGTTTATTTCCATGGTGAAGACTGTTTGAACAGCTAAATATGAAAATGCAACTACTGTAATTCAGAATTTTTTGCATGCATTTAATATTGGCATTTTAGAGGACTTGGAAAATGCCATTATTGGGATTTCAAGAAAAATATGCATAGAGATATATCATTTGTATCAGATATCAGAATGCAAGTTATATTCGCAGTAATAAAACAGAAGTAAACTTTGGATATCTTTTCAGGCTTAATTCGTTGTATGGCTGTTAGTCCAGACAGTCAATGGGTAGCAATAGGATTTTCTTCAGGGATCATGTCACTGTTAAATCTAACAACTGGTATTATGTTAGGAACATGGAAAGCTCATGAAGGGGAGATTATACAGGTAATTCTCTAAATAAATGTGGTACAGTGAATACCGGTATGTTTTATTACCTCAAATACTGTACGATTTCTTTTATCTGTTGGCATCAACCTTAAATGGTTAAAGATTTGGTTCTACAGTTCTAGCTTACCAAACATACTTTAAAATCTTTATTTATTCAATTTTAATGCATGCACAAAAAGAAAAAATAAAGTCAGACAATAATGAAAAACCCAAAATAACAAAATACTCGATGATTAATTATATACATTTGGTATTTTGATCATTCTCTGGCTGCAAAGTTAGGGATGGAGGACACAGTAATAGCACTGCTCTTCAAGAAGTTGTCTGTTAGTATCCAAACTCTTATTTAACACATTAGACACCAAAATGCTAATCAAACAAATAATTACCATGCAAAGACCTTAGATCCAATATTTTTCCAAAGGTCAATTTTAAAAGTGTAGTATCTACACACACATTTAGATGCTTGAATATCACACATTATAGGAAAACAGTGGTTCTGAAGAAAAGTGTTCAAAACATTTGAACACTATAATAATGTAATTTTTTGAAAATAGTCTAAATAAATTTGTCTTCACTTTCCCTATACATGCTATACATGTATATCAATATGTGATATTCATCCTACTTGTTTCAAAGTGTCCTTGACATTGTTTTGAGATACCTTTCAATATTTTTAGATGAAGGCTTACAGTAATAATAAGTTTATATCCTGTTCCTACGACCAGACAGTCAAAGTTTGGAATGCTGATGACATCAAAGATGTTTTTATACTCAAAGGTATATTATATTTAATATGAAGATTCATTCATGATGCCTGTTCCAAATTAATTTATAATATGAAATTTGTGATTATCATAACAAGAGGATTTTAAACTTGTTATGACAGAGTCTTGTTGATACAAAGGGACAGAGTAATTTGTACTAAGAATAGCACAGTTATGACTTTTAATCATTCTTCATGTTATAAACCTGAACATTTTAATTCTAAATTATTTGTAATATTCTATCCTGTGTCTTGATAAAATCATTTGAACAGATTTATAGATATAGATGTTTTGAAATACTATATCATAATTTATATTTTTTCCAGGTCACACAGAACCCGTGCATTGTATTTCTCTGTATAAAAATCAGGTTTTGACAGCTACGACTGGTAATAAGATAGGGGTACATTCCACTGCTGATGAACAGGTAAGCTACTATGATGACAATAAACTTTATAGCATATATATAAGTGTGTTACTATGATTTATACATTTTTCTTTGACTTGAAAGTGGGGGTAGTTTTTTTCCAATTCGTACCTAAAGGCAGGACATAATGAATCTGCATCAGCAGTTTTCCTATCTGAAATACTTTAAACGTTGTTACTGATTTATAAAAATATTTGAATTGTGACACGAAACAAATTGAAATTTAAACAATTTTAAAGGCTTAAAACTGCAATTACTCAGTAATGAATTAAAAAAAATAAAGCATATGTTTGACATGTGAAAAATTAATAGATAGTGTAGCATTTGGTTTTATCCTGGTGAATGTTCCTCTATGGTAACGTTTCCATGGATTCATAACTTAAAATTGTAAACTTCTTTAAAAAAAAAAAGTCCTGAAATAATGCAACCACATTGCAATAAACAGAATGCATGTTATTAACAACTAGACCGTGTTAAGATAAGCTTTTAATGACAAATAATCAGCCATTATTGCATCTTTTCCAATCAAATATATCATCTTGAACTTTATATTATAGGCTATGTTTACATCAGAGAAGATGAGATCAGATACATTTAAAGGTGTATTAACCAGTATGGCTCTACTACCACTGAACAGAATGTTATTGCTGGGAGCTGACAATGGATCAATCAGATTATTTTGCTAGCCTTTAACTACGGAATCATGACAACTATTCAGTAAATCATTATTCAGCCAGATAAGAATGTATTTTTAACCATGACAATTTTATAACATTGTCTCAGTGGACATCTCATATACCTGTCAGAAGTAATTTTTATGTCAGATACTCACTCAGATGCAAATTAATTAATCAGATAATTCTTGCTTGTTATATATCCAAGGACACATTTTACTTTCTTTTGCCGCTCAAATGTATTATTTGCATTGCAAAGTTAAAGTGACCTACTTGATTAGTTTTTTATTATGCAATTATTTATTATTTTTATCTATTTACTCATTTGAATATTATTTTCATCAAGCCAGTGCAATATAAGAACATTTTGTTTTGAAGATTGTATATATATGTTCCAGACCGTATGAGTATTTGGACCGTACGCGTACGGTCTGGACCGTATGCGTACTTTTTCAAAATACGCATACGGTCGGACCGTACACGTACGGTCTGACTGATATTAAGAAGTTGGTCAAGCTAATAGATTCAAATGTATATAACAGATCAACATGACTTATATCTCCAATTAATATAAAAAGTTCAACAGCATTTGACATAAAAACTTAATATTTTAACTATTAAAAAGATCACGCTTATTTAATCTGTTAATCTCCTGTATTTTGCAGGCCGGTAATTCATTAATTGCAGCTCAGTATGCTCATTGAAATTGAAGTTATCGGAAGTAAACATAATGTGGGAGGACAATTGTTTTAGAATATTTATGAACTTTACAAAAGAAATGCATACGCAAAGGAACATGCATTAACAAACATGTAAATGTAAAAAATACGACGTTCTTATTAGAAGCAAGTGTCACCTTCGGCCAGAGTAACAAAATAGAATTCACGGATATACAATTAAGCAAATATTTAATTTCAATTGTTCGCTTATTCACTTTATCATCGGCCATCTATTTTGTAATAATAACAATTTGTATAACTAAAAATAAAGATTTTGATAAATGTTTGTTTAAATTTAACCAATATGATCCCAAAACGTATGATCAGCTGGACCGTACGCGTACGGTCCAAATACTCATATGGTCTGGAACATATATATGTCAAAATTATTTTTGTTGTCTTGCCCATCATACCTGTAGATAAGTCTAATTACAAATGTTTGATTTCAGTACAATATTATTTTTTACTCCTGTTCTCTGGATTTCAGTGTAGGAAAATATAAGTTTAATAATGTATTGCTTTCTGTTAATTTTACCCTATCAGAATCACAAAGGCAAACTCGTATATGTATGCAAACATTTTACACAATTAAACAAATGTATTTGTATTATGGATCATTGTAAATAGATGAATATCCATTGATTATTGTTGACTATGCATAAATAATGAGGATTTGCAGAGAAAATTATAATATTTGTATATGAAGTATTTCAAGTTTAAATCTTTTTGCTATGCTTAATTCAATTCCTCTGCACAAAATGTTTATTTATTTATTCACAAAGCCAAAATATTTGGCTGAACTAGTATGCTGTTTTAGGTATGCTTATTTGGTTTTGTACCATATATCAAACATGGAGAAAAGATTTTTATGCACCAACTACAATAGTAGAGGGGCATTATGTTTTCTGGTCGGTGTGTCTGTTCGTCTGTCCCACTTCAGGTTAAAGTTTTTGGTCATGGTAGTTTTTGATGAACTTGAAGTTCAATCAACTTGAAACTTAGTACACATGTTCCAGATGATATGATATGGTCTTTCTAATCTAAATGCCAAATTAGATTTTTGACCCAGATTTCACAGTCCACTGAACATAGAAAATTATAGTGCAAGTTTCAGGTTAAAGTTTTTGGTCAAGGTAGTTTTTGATGAAGTTGAAGTCCAATCAACTTTAAACTTAGTACACATGTTCCATATGATATGATATGGTCTTTCTAATCTAAATGCCAAATTAGATTTTTGACCCAAATTTAACAGTCCACTGAACATAGAAAATTATAGTGCAAGTTTCAGGTTAAAGTTTTTGGTCAAGGTAATTTTTGATGAAGTTGAAGTCCAATCAACTTAAAACTTAGTACACATGTTCCATATGATATGATTTTTCTAATTTAAATGCCAAATTAGATTTTTGAACCCAATTTTACCGTCCACTGAACATAGAAAATGATAGTGTGAGTGGGGCATTTGTGTACTATGGACACATTCTTGTTCTTTGTAATAAACAAATATTTAGGTTCTTATTTGCCAAAACCATGTTCTTGTGTTAAGTATTATACTTAAAAAAAAGTCTGATTGTATTATTTCATTACATAATAACTAAAGAAAAACCTATGCAGTCTCTTGCTGATAAGCATTAAGCAGATATTGGAAATTCAGACGTTACGTCCTTTTGAAAAGTAAAAAATATTGGAAATTAAATTTTAAGCCATCTCGACCAACATTTATTGTTAGACTTTTTAAAAACTTATATCACAGGTTTATATCAGCATGTTCTTCGATTCTTTTATCAGCACTTTCAACAATTTTACAGTAGTTATGCCCCTTGGAATAAAACTAATATTGAAAATTACATTCAATGTTAGGAACTCGTGCCATATTGTCAGGATATTTATGAAAAATATTACCCAAAGACAGATCAATCATTTGAATGCTGTGATTATTTTAAAGTTGTTTTTTAAGATCATTCAGTATATATTTATATCTTAGTTGTTAAAATGAATTATAAATCATGACAATTTGCTTACCCTACACATTTATTTTGTGAAAGATGCAAGTGTAAATTTCCATTCTCAAGTTTAAGTGTATTACATTGGTAATTATTTTATATAATTTTCTACAAACTTCAATCCATTCACTTTCATTTCTCAACTTTTCATTTTTTTTATGTCAATAGTAGTTTTCATTAAGTTAAATATTGATGAATCAGCAATACATTGTTCTGTTTTTGTACTTTTGTTTACTTAATGTTATTGATTTATAATGAAGAAATTTTATGAATAAACATCTAATGTTCAGCTCTCATCTTGATTTTTGGTGGAAGAAGACTTCAAATCTTCTGAAGACCTATGGTGCCGACTTTATAATCATTGAACCTCTGTATGCCACATCCATATCTGTGCATTACAATTTCATAACAACTTCAAATTCTTGACACCAAATTTTACACATGATTAAGCATCTGAATCATTTACGGTAATTTGTAAATTAGGATTGAAAAACAATCACTATTGTAAATATGTACCCTTTTATTTGTCACTGTTTGCTGGGGATCTCCCCATGGAGGCTCCCAAATTGAAATTTTGAAAGAGCAATTTTGTCCACAATTTTAAACAAAACAGGTAATTTTACAATGACTCTAGGCCTATTAAAGCATGAAGAAGCCAAAATACAACATTAAAATGTACTTGAAGGCCCCCTTGAAGGTTTTTTAGGACTATGACAGCCATCTTGCATGCAAAACCCCCATGGGCATTTTTTTGGCAGGTATGCAAATATTGCAGTTTATTGTGAAGATGAAAACGGAGAATTCATAACAAGATGATAATGATTTTATTTATGAACTGAAAATGGTACAGATTATTAAACAATGTTGTTCTTCAAAGACTATACAACTGGTGATATTTTCTGTGACTTTTCAGTCTTCAAACATTCTGTTGGAGGAACAAACACATTCAGGTCTGTAATACCAATATGCAAATCAAAGTAGCTGAAATGGGAAAATAAAATTATATACTAAAATGATTTAGCTTACTTAAATGTATATGAAAGGAAATTTTTCATTAATTTGGCAAATATTACCTATTACTTGAATTAACGTCAGATTAGACAATGCATGGCATTGGAAAACTAGTTAATTGGAGAATGTCATTTGTAAAACTAGAACATAGTACAATGTATTGGAAAAGTCTTTAAATTATACCATGGCAATTAATTTGTCATAATATTAGACAATGGCATTACTTGAAATGTATTTGCTTACATCTATAATCATTTAAATCATATTTTCCCCCAATTATTTACTTATAATTAATGGGGCTGTGAACAAGCAGAGGTAGTGTATATAATATGTCAATAAAAAATGGCAGGGTCTGTGTATAAGGTGTAACACCACTAATTCGGGCCCGGCCAGAAAGCACATACCAGAAAGTAGTACATATTTAACACAAAATAGTTCCTACGCATAAGTGTAACTTTCAAAATATATAGAATATTTAGGTATTTTTAGTTTTGTGTAGAAAACTTTTGGACTTAAAATTTTGAATATTAAAAAAACTGCACCAAATTTTAAAAAGAGGGTACATTTAGTCTGTTTGTCAGATCTGAAGTACCTGTTTTGGTACATCCGAAGTTCCGGGAACCAGTTCTTTCTTATATGCAATTAAAGGTATGTTGATATTTTCAGTACAAAACACCATAAAGTGTTGCTTTGACATGCAATGATTGCCACTTTATTTGAACTTAAAATGAAAGAGGTGTGCCTGCTTGAAATGGAGGAATTTAACATAGAAAGCAATGGGACCATGAATTAGTGGTGTACTTCCAAATCAATATTAAGGGTAATAATAGAGAAGGAACTAATTACCTTTCCAGAGCACATGCATTCACCCAAGATGGGGTTGTTCTATTCAGTCTTAAGTTTTATGTGTATTCTTTGTTAACAGTTTGTTTACTTTCTACTTATGGCTTTGATTGTCAAGAAATAAAGTAAATTGACTTTAAGAAATACAACTTTCTTATGTAGGACTGCAAAAAGACTTTCTTCGTGGTGCATATATTATAAACAAAAACTTTGCAAAAAGACTAGAATATAAATCTACAGAAACTTACTCAGAATGTTCAAATCCATGTGTCTTGCTGAAATGAAGGTTCTGCACTGGATAACAGCTGGGATATGTCACCAAACCAGTGTAATATTCTGTAAATATATTGCTTTAATCAGTAACTTTGATAACTAGCATGTGTATACATTATGTTACAATGAGTTTTAAACATGGATTTTGTAATATCCATGAAATATTCTCAAAAATAAGATTTATAAAATCAATAGCCGTTTTGGTACTTCTGTATATGTTAACTTTTGCAAAATCATCGAAAGTTATTAGGTACTTTATTATCACATTTACAGTTTAAAATATTACAAATTACTGTTTAATATTAAATTTGTATATGATAGACCAGTAGCTGGGAGAAGGTTTACTGTGTCAAAGTTACACAGAACCTACGTTAGACCCTGTCCTTTTGCCATCATTTTAAATGTTTCAAGAACAACCACATGTTACATTGACTAATTCATTGTTTCTTCCTTAACTTCCAATGGCAATTATTTCATGAATATTTAGGACAAGAAAAGAAACATTATTAAGTAGATTCTACTTCGATGAACTACTTAGTAATACATATCTTTTGTTATATGTGTTAAATGGAGAAAACTTCATAAGTCAGTTTGACTTGTGTCTTATCCAATTTGTACTTGAACAAATAAACTGATTTGTTAACTATAAACACCTAATACATACTCATATACATAAACTAACGCCAAAACTAAAATAAATCAACACAATGATTTCAAACAATAAGTTTCAAAGTTTTCATGCATCCGAGTTCAGAGAACAATCGTATGGCAGAATTTCATAAACTCTTCAGATCTGAAATCTTTGTAGATGACAAATATCCATCATGAGAAAAAACGCTACAGGAAATTACTTTGGCGGATTATTCAATGTTCGTAATCACCATCATATGTTCTGACTGTTATACGAAACATTTACCGTTCGTTTCATTTGCTGAGAATGCTTGGACTGCAACAACTTCCCCTGGAACTCCTACTGCTCCTAGTTCGAAAAGTCCATCAAATTTTGCATTAGGATGTACACCACGATAATGGAATGGCCTGTTGATCGCTGACACTGTACAAATCCTGGTTTTCAGATTTAATGTGTAGTTTTTGTTCTAAAATTTCGAGATAAAAAACATAAAATACTCTACAATGAAAAAAAAATGATGAAGTGAAACGTTCAATATCGACTGAGGATATAAACTGTAAATCTGCCTTCTGGTTTTGTTCGGTATGGTCTGAAGGTTTGGTCTCTGGGCAGTGTTGTAACAAGAAATTACTATATATAGAATATGAACATTCAACTGTAATCGGACGTTGTATCTGCGGATTTTTCAATAGTGCAGATATATTCAAGTTTAAAGTGACAGTTTTAAAGATTTGCCTGATAAGGGTTCAAATTATGTCATTGTTCAAATAAAACCGATCACAGCGGGGTGAAGCTTTATCCCGAGTAACCCAATTGTACAGATACATACGGTCATAGTAACCTTTTATCCTAAGTAACACAACTCATGAAGTGTACAGGTTCAGACGATCATATATAGTACGTTCATTCAAGTCGCCTGCCGTGATGGTAAAGTACAGGCACATGCCGGTATGAAATCAAGTTACCTAAATGTACAGGCATATACTGGTATGAAACCAAGCTACCTGCTAGTACAAGTATATACGATAATAGTTATCTCATTGCATAAGTACAGACATAAATAGAAACTTACCTGATTGTATAAGTACAGACGATAATAGTTACACTGTACCTGATTGTACAGATACATACGATCATATTTACTTGATTGTACAAGTACATACGACCATAGTTGCCTGATAGTACAGGTACAGATGATCATAGACTAGTTACCTCATTGTACAGACAAACATGATAATAGTTACCTCATTTCAGATCACAGATGATTATAGTTACCTCATTGTACAGGATCAGACGATCATAGTAAGCTTTGTCTCCACCAACGTCTACCTCGGCTATCTGCCGTTCACGTTTATTGGTTTCATCGTAACTTAGTCTACGATACTCCTGATATTTCTGCTCGTAATCAGTCTGTCAAAATTAATTTATAAATGTACTTCAGTTAAGAAATAATAAAAAAACTAATTAATTTTTAATTTTGTACCTTAGACTCGCGTTTCGCCTACACAAGACTCATCAGTGACGCTCAAAACAAAAAAGTTAAAAGCCAAATAAAGTACACCTGCAGTTAGATAGTATGAATCGAACTATTCTGTTCTTTTTATTTTTACAAAGAAAAGATTGGTTGTTATAGTTGAAGAATATTTTACTCCCGCGACACAATACATTGCAAGTCCAAAACTCCGACCTAAAAATCTGGTTTAATAATTGTTGTGAATTCATAAGAACTGGTTTAAGAATCCAGGAAAGTTTTTGTTTTATTGCAGTAGTTTCCGGTTTGAGTTAGTCAATATGTTTTTGAGGGAATCGCGGACTGATCCATCTTTATTATGCGCTCACCGGTAGACGATGAGTCATTCAGGGTTTCCTTGTACTTCCACAAAATTGGTCTCCGTTCTCTTTTTATTTGCCTCAACCAAATGTTATAGACCTTATACACAATGCTTATTTCCACAAACACAGTTCAATGAAAACCAAAACTCCTTGACTTTAAAATTATTATACATCTTAATCATTATTCAAATAAATTGAAATAAATATGGTTGTGAAATATGTAAAAAGAAACTGGTTAAACGATCAGTACTTACATAGTACCGTAATTTTCGTTATAATAGAAGCATGTCTTACCCGCAGCTCTCTTGACTCCCATTGTGGTGGTGAATCTATGGAAAAATTAAGAATCAAATTAAGAGAGACTGGAAAACAGTTGACTAACATATTACCGCTTGATAGCCTAGAGTGCCTTAATGGAAAAGAGGCTGCCCCTTTTAAAATGAATAAGACATTTTTTTTCACGCATCTTTTACCTTTCTCATAAAAGTGAAATATAATTAGAAAATTACCTAATATCTAATCGTTAAATTATTTCGCTTGATTTTTTAAACATAGCATATATTCCATAAGCTTCAAAGATTCTTTTCTTATTCATATTTTAATAGTTGCTGCTTTTCAGTGTGTACCGGGATTAAATACTGACCAGAGACATGTTAATAACCTTAATAAGTTTGTACTTACTGCATGGCTTTGGAGCCTGGGCATACGCCGAAACTACCAAACATACAAAAATGAGGAGCTTCATGTTGATTCAGGTAGGAAAAAACAATATGAAACAATATCGGTGAACTGGTCTTTTATCCCCGAACGAGAACTGGATAATACCAACGCTATCAAGAAGAGGAATTCTAAGGTGATTTGACTGATATAGAATGAAGTGTCACTTCACCCTGTATAAAAATAAAGTCAATGTCAGGGGTGTAATGAATAGTACTTTTTCAAGGTCACTCCTAATTTTGATATCCATGACAGTCGTAATCTGGAAAATATTTTAAGCTGCAATCATTTTCCCACTAGTATTGTAACTATTCAGATATCTGTTGCCTTATGTGTAATCTATACAAATAAAGTGTCGTCCGGTTATATTATTCCCACTTTGAGAGTCATTCTTTTAAACAAACAAAAAAACACTTCATTTTGTGATTCATTTTAAATATGCTTAAAAACATACATGTTGCGTATATACGTTTCCGATCGACCACAGCAAAAACTGAAGTTAAACATTCATTATCACATTTTTTACCTGAAAAGCATAAATTTTCGGGAAAAAAAAAATGAACGACTAAAACCAATACAGACTGATTTGATGACTCCAAACCACACAACAGAATATAACTAATGTAACCTCTCTTCCGATTCTGTATACATGTGCCTGTCCAAGCCAGGAACCTGTAACTCAGTGCAGTGGCAGATCCAGAAATTTACATAAATGGGGGTCCACTGACTGACCTAAGAGGGGGCCCGCTCCAGTCACGCTTCAATGATTCCTTATATAAGCAACCAATTTTTTTCCCAAAAAGGGGGGGCCGGGCCCCCTGCCCCCCCCTAAATCCGCCTCTGCAGTGGTTGTCGTTTATTGCTGTGTTACATATTTGTGTTTTGTTCATAAATTAGACTGTTAGGATTCTCTTTTGAATTGTTTTACATTTGTTATTTTGTGTTCTTTTACAATCTAATTAATATAGGTGTCTGAAATCGCTATACTCACATGTAGTATAAAGAAATCAGAGATGTATATATTTTAAATTAAATTGTGTTCCTTTATAGCTGACTATGCGAAATGGGCTGTGTTCATTGTTGAAGGGCGCATGATTACCTCTATTTGTTGATTTCTGTGTCAATTGGTCTCTTGTGCAGCACTGTCTCTTTGGCAATCAAACCATATCTTCTAATTTTTATAATATGCTTAACTACCAGATAAAACAATGGAAAGATGTTTATTGGTTGTGCAATTTTCTACAGTCAAGGAGCGAAAATTATTGAACAATCTGTTATGACATGAAAATATGGAACAAAAATTAACAGTGTTTACTGTCATTGAAGAGGTAAGCATTCAACAATTATAATTGGTGTTCCTTATTGTTGAGTTTCCAATTTCTTTGACGATGATATTCCTTCTTACTATGTGTATGTTTAACCAACTCATTCCCTATGCTCGTATTTGTAGTGGCATTTAAAACGTCAGAGAACGTAACTAATGCAATGTGTGGACGATATGCTGCTTCAAAACCATTATTTAAACAGTGGTGTTGTTTAAAAAGCACGTAAATTTAGTTACGATCCTGTTAATTACGTGTCATGTTTCTGGTCGATACTTATATTTTGAAATTGTACAAGGTATTGCTTTTTACAGACTCTTATTACGCCTTTTACGCGTACTCAGTTTAGCCCGAAAACAAAGTGTATCTTTCATCGTAATAAGCTTTAAACAATCTTTGAGAAATTGCGTGTACACATGTAGATCGGTACTTTGTTTTTCTACTGTTTGTCATTTACGTGTCGATCTGCTGAGTCAGCCATTTCCGTAAACTTAGATTCCAGTCTACCCATCCTTTAAATAAACGTATTATAATCAATAATTATTTGAATATTGTTTTATTGATACTAATTTATTGTTTATCATATATATTAACGATATTGCTGAACAGTTAACTTCTTTATGCAGACTATTTGCAGATGACACTTCATTCAGTTACTCGGGTCATGACGAGGAACTTATACAGTCAGTTGTTAGTCGTGACCTGAGACAGCTGGATGAATGGTCAAGGAAGTGGCTTATGTCTTTCAATCCTGAAAAAAACAGAAATTATGATGTTTTCAAATAATGAGATACAAAAGTTTAATTTTACTATGAACAACAAAGAAATACCAATTGTGAGATCTCATAAGCATCTAGGGGTTACATTTAGAAGTGACGCAAAATGGAACAACCATGTTGAAAATATACTAAATAGTGTTAAAAAACATCTGAATATACTGCGAAAACTCAAATATCAACTTAGTCGAAAAAATTTGGAAAAATTATATCTAGTATTTATTAGACCAATTTTTGAATATGCAACTGAAGTATGGGACAATTGCGGAAAAGGTTATTCAATTAAACTAGAACAGCTACAACTTGAAGCTGCACGAATTGTAACAGGTTTGCCTGTTTACACACACTCTGAGACTGTCTTAAAAGAAGTTGGTTGGGAAACTTTAGAGGAACGAAGAAAAAGAAGAAAACTACAATTATTTTATAAAATTCAGAATAATAATGCCCCTGAATATTTATGTAACCTTGTGCCCCCTAAAATTCAAAGTACAACACAATATCCCTTGCGAAATGGACAAGATATCATTTTACCATTTTGCAGGCTGACTCTAACTTCCCAATCCTTTATCCCATCAACAATTAAACTTTGGAATAATTTGAACATATCAGTTCGAAATGTAGACTCCTTATCAAAATTCAAAGTAGAATTAAAAAACTACGACACTCGAAATGAGAATCAATCTAACTTAAAACATTATTTACTAGTATATGGTCCAAGAAAATTGAACATAATATTAACCCAATTTAGATGTTCGGCATCGTTCTTGAATTGTGACTTGTTTAGAGCTAACATTATATCTGATCCAACATGTAAATGTGGTTTGGATATTGAGGACATGCACCATTTTTTCTTTGATTGTCCTTTCTATCTAAATGAAAGGGCTATTCTGTTTAATGGTCTCAGCTGGCTTCCCGAAGGCTGCGATTTGGACTTAACACTACTGGTTTTTGGAAGAGACACTCTTTCCTATGATGAAAATGTGCAAATTGTTAAACAAGTATTCAATTTTATAAAGAGATCAAAACGATTCCTCGTAGTATAGTATAAACATAGGTAAAACACACATCATCATCATTATCATCATCAACCTAATCTCTGTCGTTCTTTCCTCATTCCCTCTACTTTTTTCAGTATAGATAAGTTATATTTATGTTGTTTATATTATATGATGTATGCTCACGTTCAATTTGTATTGTTATATATATTGTATTGTGGAGAAGACTTTATAAGTATGTTTTACTTGTGTCTGATCCTTTTTCGCT
Organism: Mytilus edulis; assembly: GCF_963676685.1. Taxonomy (NCBI): domain Eukaryota; kingdom Metazoa; phylum Mollusca; class Bivalvia; order Mytilida; family Mytilidae; genus Mytilus; species Mytilus edulis. Next base: position 65,496,140 of record NC_092346.1, on the reverse strand, counting down.
TTGAGCAAATAAAATATGTTTAAACTAAATTGATACTAACATTGATTTTGTTTAAAAATGAAAACATATCGCTGTATATGTACATTTATGATAACTTATTATCCTACATCCTGTCGATACTGTATATGTTTGTATTGCACACGGTCACTTGTTTCTCATATTGTTTATTAATACGTCTTTACACTAAATCCCCTGGAGGTCTACTGATTGATAATTTAGTCTTGGAGAACATTAATGGTCTACTAGTATTAGTTATAATTGACTTTGAACTATCTTGCAGTAACTGTGAGTACTATAATTTCGGTGCTTTGTTTTTATGTTCGTTGTTTTGTGCTTCGTACCGATCCTTTGAGTTAAGCCAAGTGCGATTGATTTTAAAGTCTGTTCTTATGTTCTGCTGTTACACTGCTGTCCTAGATTTAACCCCACCACATTCTTTATTTTTTACATGTGCCAAGTCAGGAGCCTGTATACTGTGGTAGTCGTTGGTTGTTTTCTGTTTGATATGTTTGTTTTTGTTTTATTACTTTGCAACCTCAGACCGTTGGTTTTCTCGTTTGTAATGTTTCACGTTTCTAATACCGGGTCTTTTACAACTTACAATACAGTGTGGGTTTTGTTGACAGCCATTTGGTACCTATATGAATACGTATGAACAGGGCAACAATTGATGTCGTTAGTTTTTCAAGTTTGAATATTTTCACAATTATTTTATTTTCACTAAAATTAGTTTGCACTGGTCTCGAAGACTATACTCAGACCTTTTAAATTCATTTTTTTAATTTTTTTTTTTTTGGTTTGGTTTGTTTTTGTTTTGTTTTTTATTTGGGGGGTGGGGGTATTTCTGTTTGTTCCTCGATATCAATAAAATCAAAACAATACTGTAAGTAAAAGATTTATTTCCAACCGAGCTGTTTAATAACAAATCATTTCAATTCAAAATGATAGCATATATAACTCCAAAGGGAAACAATTAACTTTTTAAAAAGCAAGATTTGGATGTCGCTTTCATTTGAAGCTAAACAGGCGATGCGCTTCAGTTTCAAACGACGGGCATGATCTTCTTCTTGTTCATCTCCTCTTCTGCCTTGATACATTCTTGAGGTGGAACAAAAACATTCAGGTCAACGATTCCAATGTTCAAATCGAAGTAGCTGTAATATATGAATGTATAATTTGAGACCAGTTATATCAAACTACTACAGTAAGAAGTTTGTAATCATGTCTTCAACTAGAATTTATTTTGTTTTTATTTTATTTTTATTTTGTTTTTATTTTATTTTATTTTATTCTCCATAATCTTGTTTTATTAAGAAGAAAAAAGTTAGTTGCATTGTTGAATGATAAATAAGATAAACTTTTAATTTCCCACGAAGAAATATAAAAAGATATATATTCATAGAGAGGTAGACAGTTCTCATTTGCATATCATAAAACTGATTTTTTAAATACTTACTCTGAGTGTTCAAATCCATTCGCCTTACTGAAAAATAAATTCTGTACCGGGTAACAGCTTGGATATGTAACTAAACCAGTATAAAATCCTATAAAATAAACAAATCATAGTTTTATTAAAGAAGTGAATGCTTCTTTTTGTAACTAGTCTTCATTGGCGTTGACCGAAGTACATTTTGAAGCGCAGAATCATATAGGAATACCTATAATTACATTTTTTAGCTAGGATCATGAAAACACGATTTTTATCAAGTTTTTATTTAATTTACCTGTGCACTTTATTGTGGGACCTAACCTTGTATCATCATGATTAATACATTTCATTGTGTAATGAAGTTGATTAAGGAATAACGCGAAACTGCAGTGTAGCCAATCAGTATAACGTATTATAATGAAACATACATCTAATGTAATTATTCCAAGATGAACGACATGTACTATTGCAATGTCCACAATAGGCATATTTACCGGATAGCATTTTTATTAATGCAATTCCTTTTATGATAATATTTCAAATGCAGTCTGTTATTTTAAATATCAATTATTTTTCAACGGTAAAAGAATTCGTATCTCTTAAACACATTAAACCTAAATGAAGCTCAGTCGGTGATTTTAATGGGAAAATAGCAATTGAAAACTTTGATATAGTTTTTGGGGTAATTGTTTGCTGTGAAGTTCATGTATGTCGACATCATTTTGCAATGAACAATTTAATATTAAAAAAAATTGTATGGTCAGAAAGGAAAACTTTCAGTCACAAATATATAAGTCTATAAGAATACGACATTTATTAGAATCATCGCGCTTTTGATCGGATGTATATGTAACTAACCATCAGTTCCATTCGCTGAGAAAGCCTGAACTGCTACTACTTCTCCCGAGACTCCGACAGCACCAATATTGAAAATACCGTCAAATTTAGCTCCTGTGAATACACCACGATGACGGAATGGTCGGGTCAAAGCTGTTACTGTGCATACTTTGGTTTTCAGATTAAGTGAGTAGTTCTTGGCCTATTGAAATAGCGTACATGACATAAGATAAAGGAGACAACTCAAAATCATGGACGAAACCGCTTCATTTATTTTACATACTACAACATTTTAAAAATAGCCGTTTCATATTTTTGTACAAATATCTAAAAATCTGTAGATGAATGCTGCATGTTACTATTGTTAAACATTAAATGTTACACTTGTTAACATGTTACTTGTTCCTCTTGTTGAAATGTTACTCGGTTGTCTTGTTAAATGACATGTTACTCTTTACTCTTGTTAAAATGTTACTCGTTTCTCTTGTTCAGATGTAACTCTTGTTCAAACGTTACTCTCTTAACTCTTGATAAACTAGGTTATTTGTAAATAAGTATGTCACTAAATCACTCAACATTAATTATCTATCAATATAAGTCATTAGTCATTACAATAATAGCATGGTAGAGTCTGTCTTACCTCATTGTACAAGTAGAGTCTGTCAACATATTCTTTATCTGATCCCAATAGAATTTCCTCAACTTCACGGACCCTCCTGTTGGTCTCATCATAACTCAATTTACGAAATTCCTCAAATTTTCGTGAGTAATCTTGCTGTAAACAGATAAAAGCTTTCATATATTGAACAGTTTTGATGTCATATTCACATATTAATTTTAAAAGTATTAGATCTATAATGCACGTTTCTGGCTTGGTTTAACGACAAATTGATAAAAAAAAAATGTAAACCACACAGTGTGTAGTTCATGCGTCCTAAGCACGTTTCTGGATTAACCTTCAACAAAAGCCGAATATTTGAAACCCATGCAATGATACAGTTGATGAGATGAATTACGAAAAAGGACTGAAAAGTAACAGTCAAACCTATCTAAGTTCATCTTTGCCACATCTATTTGAATTATTATTATAGTTCTACATGTTTCTCTACTATTTTGGAACAATATTTAATCATTGTATGCCTAACTTTTCATTGATAGTTTGAATCTCAATATAACCACAGAAACTTATAACTCTGAATGTTAATATGATTAAAAAATAGCAGGCAAATATCTAATTTGAGTTAAAGAATACTGACAACACAGAGAAATCTCTTGTTCATGTGACCAAATCACAAACTATTATCAAGTGTTGAAGCCACATCTTGGAAAGTTCTATTCAGTATAACACAGATTTTATTGAGATTTCTAAAAAAAACTTCTAAAAGGGTTATTAATTTTATTTCTCTTTTCTTTCATATTATAATTGAACTGTTCTTAATTTGAAGAGCTTACTCTAATTTCCCTGGCTTCCCATTGTGGTGGAGAATCTGAAATAGAAATTCATCATTCAATCATCCATTTGTCCGGCATTGAAATATGTAACGGTAACACAACTAAAACAATTCATAGTAAGGTAATTATATTGTATAAATGATTTAAAAAGTAACATATGCATGTTTTTAAGTAATACAATATTTTTGTTCTAATATGACTTACCGCAAGGTTTTGGAGCCTGAGCGAACGCCGAAACTACCAAACACAGAGCGATCAGGTACTTCATATCGATTCAGATGAGACCAACCAACTGACAGAATTAATTGGTAACCGGGTACTTTTATTCTGTCTATCTTCATGTTCCATTTTCTGACCATCTCACAATAACAACGTTATCTTCCTTTGGCATCTTCTAGAGAAATGTCGATAACAGTCCACTAGACGAAATTTTTATCTCGCTGGAGTTTGTTTTAAGACATAATACTTATGATAGTAACCTGCAAAAATGTGCTTCTCATCATTTAATTTAAATAAGGTTAAAAATTGGTTACCTTACAAGGTTACTCCAACATTAAAAACCTTACTGTTCGTATTTGTAATCTTCTTTCGTTCTACATCTCAGTGTATTCTGATTTGACTCGGTTGCATCAGTGTAGTAGTTCATTAGAACTTGAGTCGTCTATAAAAATAGTCAACTTTTTTTCTTCATGATTGATATAAAAACTACGCTATGCCTTAAATTTCCACCTAGAAGATTGGACTGAAAAATACTGTTGTTTTGTTCACTGTCTCATTTACTTTTACTCCGTATTCGCATAAGGCGAAGTTGGAATTCTCGTTTTTATTTCTTGTAAAACATTTGGTTTTGTTTTCCAAAGCGTACCCGGTACATGTTTATAATGAAATCAATCATAATTTGGATTTCATGTTACTATAAAATTAAATGTTTAACAGGACTCCATACGAAACTGATTTGGTCAACTTTTCCCCTTAAACATTGTTATTTGGATGGAGAGTTGTCGCATTGGCACTCACACCACATCTTCCTATATCTATTGAACATATAATAAATTGATCCTTCCAATGTGTTTATACGTTTCTGTGCTACAAACGTTCGACCTGCACTTCAGTACTATTATGACCAGTCCAATGTACCATTATACGAGACAAACAATATTTTTGATGGCATCCCATCGAGTTTGGGAAGATTAAAGTGTTATACTTTATCCAAATAGTTAGAAGGAAAGCAACAAATTTATAGAAAATAGTTTAGCATATCAGAATTTTCCCTTTTTTTGTTTTTGTTTTTATCTTACAGGGAATCCATATAAAATAAGGAGATGGAGTATTCTTGCCACTGAGACGACTATCCACCAGACATAATGTCGTAGATGTTATCAACTGCAAGCCAACATTCGACCTTCGACAATGAGAACCACAGATATGTTTTTGAAACACAAGAGAAAGCTACATAATACTATATGTATATACATATTTCCTATAGTTTAATTTAAGGATAAAACTCGAATGTTTCCGGAAAGAGTGTAACAATGTGCCCACTCTTGCTATCTGGTCCAAGTTGACAAACGATGTTGTACACCCAATCCTTTTTTCCACAGATGTATTTACTTGACCCTGACATGTCTACTGGAGCTGAAGGTGCTTATCTTTCTGGAGTACCTAAGTTTATGCCCGGGTTTTGGTTGAGTTATGTTGTTTCTTCTTCAATTTTCTTCGTACTGTTTGGGTTCGTGTTGCTCAACCTTCTTTTTTCTTTGTATTGTTTTATTGAGTGTGGTTTTTCTTTGTATTGTTTTATTGAGTGTGGTTTTTCTTTGTATTGTTTTATTGAGTGTGGTTTTTTCTTTGTATTGTTTTATTGAGTGTGGTTTTCCTTTGTATTGTTTTATTGAGTGTGGGTTTTCTTTGTATTGTTTTATTGAGTGTGGTTTTTCTTTGTATTGTTTTATTGAGTGTGGTTTTTCTTTGTATTGTTTTATTGAGTGTGGTTTTTCTTTGTATTGTTTTATTGAGTGTGGTTTTTCTGTAAATCTTTTTTGTATCATAGTTATTGATTTTTTTTTCCTATAATGTTTCTTGATTGTACCCTTCGTATCATACATTTTTAAATTCAAAAAGCTTTCAAATATAAAATAAATATACGAAGGTGTTTTTTTATTTTTTATTGTGATAATAAAGCTCATTGCAAAAGTTCATAAGTTAAACTATTGGTGAGATATTCTTCATTTCCCACTCTTTTTCTGCTTGTACACATTCTCGTGGTGGTACAAACACGTTCAAGTCCACAATACCAATGTTCAAATCAAAATAACTGTAAAAAAAATAGTGTTCATATAATATCGGACTTATATATAAAATTTGTATAGTACATCTTATATGTTTTTTTATTACTCCCAAATAATCCAAAGTTACCTTGAGTTGAGACATCGAAATATTTTCGTATACTTGTGTTAAAACCTTAAAACTAATAGGTATTTGTATTCACAAGGCTGTTATTTATTTCAGTGGATGTCCCCTGTTAATGTTTTTAACATTCAATTCTTAAATAACAGTATTTTTCAATAACATAACAAATAGCATGTGATGGAGGCAGGAAAAGTATACGTCGTCAACACTGCATGGTCTAACGCCTTTTTTGCCTTCAAACGGTTGCGACAGTGTTCACTCTTATTTTCGCTGTAGTAAAGAAATGCAGACCTCTCTTCACTTCTCCCTTCCGGTTGCTCAAATCTTCCCAAGTTTTTCATATGAAATTGGAATTATATTCCAAGAGTCTTTTTACTCCAAGTTAACTTTGCTATAATAGCTTTCATTAACACATTAACACACGAAGATTAAGGCAAACAATCAAAATAGCACTTTATAAATTGTATGCACACCGAAACGCTTAATATGCTATATGCAAAAATATGACCGAAATTTGGATATATATTCAAAATTTTGAATTATCAATGGTAGAGAGAAATATTTGCATCTTGTCAGAAAACTTACTCGGAATGTTCAAATCCATATTCTTTACTGACGTAGATGTTCTGTACGGGGTAACAGCTAGGATATGTTACTAAACCAGTGTAAAAGAATCCTAAAAAAAAAGCCAGCAATTAGTATCACATTATTAAAGAAGTTTCGGATTGACACAAAGTAAGCAGTCCTGCAATTTTTTATTTTTTTTTAAATTGTTAAAATTAATGTTATCTATGTCCACCGTGTGTTACTAGATTATTTCACAGTACATTGTAGTTATTAATGTTTGACAAGATCTTTTACTGTCACTTCCTTCAGCTGATATAATGCAAAGGCTCTAAGGTTTTACATCAGTACTGTAGATGTAATAACAGTAATAACTGCTCGGTCTATTTGATAAATGATGTATTTCGTAAGATTTTGTCTCATGGACCTCCATCCCATATTTTTCTCTCACTCCTTAAACTATAGGTCATATTTAATCTAAAAGGTTTATTATATTAGTTCAAATATTTTGATTTAATTTCATTGTTAAAACTTATTGGTATCTGAAGAAACGGGTAAGCAATGCATATGCTTGAAATAATTTGACGATGGACGTTAAATAATAAATCTAAAGAAAGGTAACGCATGAACATGTATGAAATATTTCCGAATTGACGTTAAGCAACCAGCAATCGATCAATTAAGCTAAAGAAAGGTCTACTAATAAGACACGTATTATATTGTATGGTTTAAGAGACCTGTAATTACTGCATCTTGAATATATGTGTGCAAATTATGTTTTGGTATTTGATTTGAGCTTTTTTGCAGGACCTTTTCCCACCTTTTTGTCCAGGAATAGATATTCGGTTTGTTTAAGTCGCGTTGTTGAGTTAAATATATATGCAATGTTAAATTACCTCCAGTTATATTGGCAGACCATGCTTGTACGGCAACAACTTCTCCAGAAACACCGACAGCTCCAATGTTAAAGATACCGTCAAATTTAGCTTGAGGGTAAACACCTCTGTAACGGAATGGCCTAGTCAGAGCAGATACCTCACACTTTCTGGTTTTCAAGTTAACTGAATAATTCTTGTTCTACAAAAATGACATGGAAATATTTCGGATATGATTTGTAAGAAATGTCGTAGAAACTATACAGTATATAATATATATATATAACTTAAAATAAGCACAACTAAACAATTCGTCAAACAATGTTTTTAATAAAAAAAAAAAGTCATAATTTCGTTTGTAAAAAAACATGTCACGGCTGAATATTGATCAATATTAACTCATATTTGATTTTGCAAAAACGACAGACACTTAATCACTCCCATCGACTCGTTGTATTTCCTCTGTTTTATATTGCAGAGCACTGACAAAAAAAATAATTGACTATCAAAATTTATGAAACTAGCTCAACAGAAAATATAGTAAACTGAATTCTTATTTTTAGTCGTTTTTACCTCGTTATGTAAATAAAGTCTATCGTAATATTCTTTGTCAGTTCCAATGATGATTTCTTCAACTTCGCGAATCCTTTTGTTGGTCTCATCATAACTAAGTTTACGATACTCTGCAAACTTCTTTGAGTAATCTTGCTGCAAATGACAAAAAAAAAACTTAAATACAATTGTTATATAATTAGGCAATATTTAAAAGAGAAATAGTATCCAACATTCTTCTGCTGCAGGACTGCTTAAAGCAGCCGCAGAATTAATGGAATCTGAACTTTAGATTATGTATATATAAATCCTGAGCATTCAATTTTGAATATTGTAACTTCATTTATCTTTTTTTTTCTTCATTTACATTTCTATTATTAAAATTTGATATTGCCAAAAAGTTTCTTCTGGAATAAGTTACAATGAAAGTTGAGAATTCCTTTCAAGTATGGTTCTTAAATAAAAACAAACAAAATAATGCATTATATAAAACTTCATTAAAAATACAATTAAAAATAGGAAAAGCTTATTTACCCTAATTTCTCTGGCCTCCCACTGTGCTGGAGAATCTGAAAAGGGAATGATATTTTTAGGATAACAAAATGCAAAATCGTAAAATGGATGACAAAGATGTTAATCGTATGGTGCGTCTGACGCACTTTTTCTTTAATTGCATAGCTTAAAATTATTCATCAATGGTGAAACTGAAAATTTGAAAGCAAAAAATGTACAAAATTACAGTATTATTTGTTGAAAACGGCAATAGTGTTCCTATTGGGTTTCTATTAGAATTTGTTATTGAAGTTATGGGTTCATTTGGACCCTGTACATACTTTTTTCACTCGAAGTTCATCCTCAAAATGGGTACGTATATATTTCGTTATTATACGTTATAGAAAAGATTATAATACTTACCACATGGTTTTGGAGCCTGGGCGTAAGCCGAAACTACAAAAAGACACAGAGCAATAAGGTACTTCATCTCGGTTCTAATGTGACTAGCGGACTGCGAGGGTCAGTCAGAGATCACCTTAAATAAACTTTGTGAGCTTGTGAGGGTATCATTCTAACAACGTTATCGTTTTATAGTATTTGTGATCTTACGATTTATAATGGCCTGCATGTCTTCCCATGTGTTTGTTCCTCTTATGCAATGTAAAGTTGATTGACCTAATTTGAGTAGATATTATGGATTAAAGTTAATAGTTAATATGAAAAACAAGAGTTTGGGTACATACTGGGTTAATTCAAAACTGGAATATGATGGGAACAAATTAAAATAATGGTTCTTCTTGTGTAGACTTGTTTCCATTTTTACATCACCATTCGTTACATTAAAAGTTGCTAGAAGAACTCTTTGATGCAGATCCCTTTTAAATTTCTAGTAATTCGTCTTCGGGTCCACTTGTACTCCATGAAGGGACGAGATTTTTTTTTGTGTATCGATTTTGTTGTGTTTATACATGCCTAGTGTGTCTCGATTTAAAGAGCAACAGCGTTATGCCACTAACAAACTGAAGGTTAATATCGTTCAAACCTTTAAAGTCATAAGAAACCTCAAATTAAAAAAAAAAAATAATGCATATGTTTTTTTGTAACTCAATGGATAGTTTTCATTATAAAACTTATGTGCATATACTTTTTTTTCTGAAGAAAATTCTTTAACATGTTCATATTTAAAAGAAGTTTACTTTATTATAATTGCCTCCTTCCAGGAAGCAATTCCCCGACATATTTTCTGTATGCAAGGGGACCTCAGTGTGACCCATTTCGTAAAAATCCGGTGATCGCAATACGCATGGATGTCCTAAAAATAAACTATTATCTGATTGTACATGTAAATGTTAAACACGTGCTCAATATCCATACCTTTTTTGTTTATTGTTGACAAACAGGTGACAATCGTTAAACTTCGGCTTCAAAACACTGCCATATTTTCACAACAGTGACCGATTGAAAAAAAAATGACGATTATACGAAATTTAGGCCAAAAAAAAAAAAAGAAAGATAAAATCGTGCACAGAATGTGTGTATGCATTAGTTCAAGAATTAGAATAACATTATTTTTCACCGGTCACTCGTTTATTATGACTTTAAATTGGAATGTATTCATTATTTCAATTTATTTGTCTTATTGAGACTGCAATTCGCACGATACAAAAACTAACATTTATTTGTATAAGTATTGAGTATGAAAGTTTAGGATAAAAGTTGTCATATAAATTAAAAATTACGAACTTTAACATACACAGAATATGACAAGTGATCAAATGAAAACACCTTAATTGAAAACACCTTAATATCGTTCGCCACTCTTTTGAAAATATGTCAAATAGCTTTTACTTGTAGATGTTATTTCGTACACCTAGAAACTGAGTCTACTGTTACGTTATTGTAATCTCAGATAGATACTTATAACTCTCCACAAAAGACCAAAAGGACACAGAGATTAACAACTATAGGTCACCGTATGTCCTTCAACAATGAGCAAAGCCCATACCGCATAGTCAGCTATAAAAGGCCCCGAAATGACAATGTTATAAAATTCAAACGATAAAACTAACGGCCTTACTTATGTAAATCAAAGTACTGAAGTACTGAACATCAGAGGACCTCAAGTTGTGTTGAATTATTGATAAATGACATGTGTTTATATTATACCTGCCGGACAGATATGTTCACCTTACAATATAGTACAAATAATATAATTTGCTATGCTATATCTGAGATACTGACTTGTACTAGGATACTTAACTTTGTGAATTATCAATGATTATGTGGTCAAATGAGAACTGTTAGATTTGCATTATGACCATATAGTTGCACACATACAAAAATAGTTAGCATATAACTTACAATAGAGAATTAACATAGCAAACAATTCTTCGAGTAGCTATATAGTCACTCACCAATGCTCACTGAACTATGATATTAAGGAGGTTCAAGACAATCATATTAAAACAGACAAATTGTAATATTGGAGCTAAAGATACCAGATGAACAGCAAACTCATAAACCGAAAATAAACTTATAATTCCATGACTAAAACTAAAAAAGACATGCAGACAAATAAAAGTACACCAAAAACAACATAGAAAACTAAAGACTGAGCAATACGAACCTCACAAAAACTAGGGGGTGATCTCAGGTGCTCGGGATGGGTAAGCAGATCCTGCTCTACAAATGACATTTATTAACAATGTTTGTTCATGTAGTAGCCATGGCCAGGTCTTCTACTTTCTGGAACATTTAGCTTTTGGATCAATCACTAATGGGGTGGATGTTAACACAGCAATATTATATTTACTATCCCATATTCTAGATTTTTGTTGCAGTCAACAAAACTTTTTTAATGTTCATAAATAGCTTCACTGAGTTATCTTGGTTTTATTGCAACACAGTCAATCATTTATCCATTATATTTAAAAAAAAATAATAAGAATCTGCAGCTATACATGTACATTGTAGGTTCTGTTTTCTAATTATTAAATGATTCATTGTAAATATTACAATATATGATATGTAGATAGCCTTTCGCTAATGATGGTATTTTTGTTAATTGAATTTCACAACATCTGGATAGTTTTTCAACTGTTAGTCTTTTTTTACTTTGTTCTGGATTTAATACTTTGAATACCACTGGTTTAAGCAATGAGAAAATTTTGCACCACACATATAGAACACAACTACCATATGAATGTGTTGGTCCTTAGTAAGAAGCATGTAAAACAGGGCTTGTAATTTTTTGGTGTATATCTTGATTTTCCGTTTGTACATTGATGTGGCCATTAGTTTTCTTGTATGTATTGTTTAACATTTGTCATTTCATGGCTATTTCTTACTGATGTATGTATAGTTTTTTTGATTGTAAAAGTGTTGTATGGTAAGCTTTATTTCTTTTTTGTCATTTTGTATAGGGCTGGTGTCTGATTACCAGATTACCAATCATACCACCCTTTTCATTTCTTTTTTTTTTTATGAATTATGACAACAGTTTGGTGTTAATTTTCATTTATGTATGTACAGTAACTACTACAGGTACATGTAACAATATAAAACAGTATACATGTATATACATGTATAATCTCATTCCATCATTAATATTGGTCATTGTTGGTATAAATTTATCTTTAAGTTTAACAATGTACTGTGAAAGAGCTATCTTCTAACAGATACTTTGTATATAGTATGGTTATTAGTGTGAAACCACTGATTCAAAGAACAAGTTACACTTCTTGTCCAAAATGGCCTAAAATATAAACTTAAACATAAAGCTCCAAAAAGTTCACAATTTGGTTTCTCAAATGGGTATATTTCTAAAGTCATAACGCTCAATAAATCAGTTCTTTTCATAAAAGTACATTTTATGTTCCAAATTTTGTCAAAATATGATGATTTTGGGCAATTTTCAGACCCGACAGCTGTAAGCAATTAAGAATTAAGATTTAGCCACCACCTACCATCCAAAATGTTTTGTGACCAAAAGAATCCAAATCTGATATATATAATTCATCAATATAAAAACTTTTTGGATCTTGGATGGCAGCCAAGTTTAATTATTCCAACAACAATTAAAGTTTTACCATAGTTATCTGTGGTATAATTTTCACAATTATTCAATAGTTTTGTTGTGTATGATTTACAAAAATAAAAATAAAGATGGCAAGACCTGAAGAAGGCCGCCTGATTTTTTTAAGTGACATATGAACAACAGAGTCAGTGTGGGGCCACTAAGCTAAACTGCCCACTTTGCACCAGCCAATATAAATTAATGCTTAGGGTGGGAATCGAACCCACATACACCAACTCTGTTGTCCCTATATTTTTAAATGAACAAAAAATTGTCAAAAAAAAATTAAAAAAAATGTATAAATTGGTTAAAATTTAATTATCAATTTATACATGAAAATATCTATAGGTTGATTTTCTGTGATTCAGATGTCTACTCAGATTGTAGTCTCATAGGCTCCAATGTACAGCTACATGAATAGACAGTGTAAGAGTGTTTAAAATTGCTAAGGCAGACTTTTGGGGGGAGGAAAGAACTGAAGGCTTGCCCTTTTCGAGGAGCTCCATGTATAGTAAATGTGTAGTCCTTTTTTTTATATAGTTTTACCCAAAATGCTGACTTGCTAAACCCCTCCCCCTTTAAAACTCCTGGATTCTCATCCAATTTGATAGAAATCTAAACTGTTTTAAAACAAAGTTGTTTAAGTAATAACAATTATGTTTGGGAATTAATAATAGAAATGTTCCTTTAAATGTTGCTGAACATTTTGTTTGAACAATCTAGAATATACATGTACATGTGGTTTTAATCGTGGACATTTTAAATCCATGTTAACTTATGCGTGACTTGGGCTTCAGGTACAAATTAAAACATGGAATTATTCATGCAAACTCACAGAAAGATTCTTGAGATTTAAATTTCCACAGAATAATAAATAAACAAAAACATTAAACATTTTAAACATTTAACATACTAAAATTTATGATAAAAGAGATGATTTTTCATTTCCTATCGTTAACTATCCATTTTTAGATGGTGACGTTCCCTTGTCACCATCTTACGGTGTTTATATACACTGTATCTCAACTTGTACAATTCTCTCATGTATGTAACAATGTTTTAGATTTTAACGAGAGAAATTTATGTACATGTATTACTGAAAAATTATTACACCAGGGTTTTCGATATCACAAACTAGTCAAAACATTTACTAAATTTTATCAGCGGTATAAGGACATTATTCGTAAATATAGCTCAACATGCAGACTTCTTATACGTTCAGGTATTTCACATCCAATTTTTTATGGATATATTCTTTATAAAGCACAAAGGTGTCAGTATTCACCTCAGAAACTAACAAAACCTTTGAATAAACTTATTAAGAAGGGATTTAGTAACGATACTGTTGTCAGGTCATTAAAGATTGCATATTTTGGCGTTAATATTAATTCACTTATAGGGTCTTTGCATCGGAACTAAACACATTCGTTTAAAAAACAGTTGTTGGCAGGACACTGGTTATGTTCTTCTCATATATGTTATGATGGTATGATACTAAACCCCTAACGGGAAGGATTGTGCTTGATATTCATATGATGAAATCATAATCTTTCAGTCAGTTTTATTGAAGTCTGGAACTGGCATGTCAGTTAACTGCTAGTAGTCTGTTGTTATTTATGTATTATTGTCATTTTGTTTATTTTCTATGGTTACATGTACATCTTCTGACATCAGACTCAGACTTCTCTTGAACTGAATTTTAATGTGCGTATTGTTATGAGTTTACTTTTCTACATTGGCTAGAGGTATAGGGGAAGGGTTGAGATCTCACAAACATGTTTAACCCCGCCGCATTTTTGCGCCTGTCCCAATTGCAAGTCAGGAGCCTCTGGCCTTTGTTAGTCTTGTATTATTTTAATTTTGGTTTCTGGTGTAAAATTTGAAAATTAGTATGGCGTTCATTATCACTGAACTAGTATATATTTGTTTAGGGGCCAGCTGAAGGACGCCTCCGGATGCGGGAATTTCTCGCTACATTGAAGACCTGTTGGTGACCTTCTGCTGTTGTTTTTTTTTCTTTGGTCAGGTTGTTGTCTCTGTGACACATTCCACATTTCCATTCTCAATTTTAACATTTTGATAAAATAAAATAATACACTAACCCTTTGCAATGTTGCAGTTCAACTTTTAATCTAGGGTTCTGGAAAACATTTAAAATATCTCTTGCAGTCATATGCAGGGTATAGGGCTCATAGGTTTGACTCAATAAAGATTTGCTAAGTTTACTGACATGTAGAATCCCAATATCGCTCTTATTAGTATAAATAGCCACATGTGTGCTCAAATAACCATTTAGATTAGTCTCAAAATTGATATATCTAACCAAGGACGTATATTAGATGTTAGTTATACGTCCTTGATCTAACTCAATTGAGTAGATCTAGCTAAAATTTTACTCATAAATGTAAGTGATCATATTTGCTCAATTTAAGATCTCATGGGTGCTCGTAGTGAAATTTAACTGATTGTATTTGCTCAAGTACTCATGTATGCGTGAACAAATGTATAATTCAAATACCTTAAATTTTACATTGATATGGTTACACAACTTAATAATTTTGGCAATACATGTACATGTGACATGTTAGTCCAAATAATTATGACGTCTTGAAAGGCTATTATATGTTTTTTCTTTGACGTCTTACTTCGACGTCAAAGTAAGACGTCAAAGAAAAAACATATAATAGCCTTTCAAGACGTCATAATTATTTGGACTAGTGACATGTATGGTCAAAATTATACAATACTACAAGGAAGACTTAAAAAACAGAACAGTTAATCTATATTTATATATACCTCTAAAACTGTAAGGATTCTCCAAATAGATCTAGTGGCTAGTAAATTCTGACATTTCACTTTCAGTGTAAAATAAGACTCTTGCTTTTACGAGCAAGAGTGCTTTTACAAGCAAGAGTCATAATTCACACTCAAAAATAGTCCATCTCTATTGGAAGAATAAGAAGTCGAAGATTCTCTGAATATTACATAAAATACAATTATTTCAACCAATAATTACCGTATGACCATGGTCATACGGTCTGATTAGTCAGAGGCTAAACGTCAGGTTCGGGTAAATCTGTTAACGATATTTCTGTTATTTCATTGGTTATAAATACTGCTTCGCGGATGTTTCCGGAATGATTTTTTGGGAAATGAAGGTCTTTTTAACGTCTGATTGGCTATTAATGAGTGGCATGCATTATATGTTCAACGCGTCCGTAAGTGGGGTCGGATTGAAATCATGATACTAGGTTATATGTACATATTATGATAAAGTGTTCATTTGCTATAGTGATTAGTTATGATGATAACTCACGACAAACTGTCAATTTGGTGCAGATTATATAATCTTGTGACAATGTGGTGATTTAATCTTGTAATTATGTTGCTATTTTGTTAAGAAACTGTACATTTATGTATTATTGCTATTCTCTAAAAATAGAACAGTAATGCGTATAATTTACACTTTAACTGTAAACTGCGTATTAAAACGGTTAAATGATTGAGATCGACGAGCATTGAGATACTTTTGTGTTAGATTTCTTCGTAAGCTTAGATTTTAAATAGTAAATACATAAAACGTATGCTCTATGTATAAAAATAATAACGATTTATTTTTCATTGCTTGGACATATTGATTAGAAAATATTAGAATCATGGAATTTACCGAAGATGTAATTTCGTTTCCAGCATTCATCGCTTCATTGATTTCTGGTGTAAATAAACAAACCCGACGATACTTATTAGAAGAATACAAAAATTACAAGGTGAGCAATATGGTTTCTTATGTGCAAAGAAGCCTACACCAAGCACCACTGACACTGTATTGTTATTTGCAAGGGTTTCAGTGCACTATATATATATAGTGTCAGCTGTTGCAAATTATATAATTTATCTTTAGCTCTATATTTTGACAATGACCCCCAATGCAATGATTTATACGATCCTTCGAACCCCCCAAAAAAACTTGCAATACAGTGAACTCCCAAATAGATGTTTGCATGTGGGGTAGATAGTTTAATGATCTTTGATGTACTCGTACCTGATAATTTATTCTTTGTAGCTGTCAGGAGACTGATTTAGAAGGGGGCCAGGGGGCATGCAATCCTTTTTTGGGAAATTTGGTGGGCCTGCACTCATGAAAATTTCTGGATCCGCCACTGGTTGTTGGACCATAATAGTCCCAGTATGAACACAGTGGTGATCAGCAGTCATTATAAAAAAAGAAGATGTGGTATGATTGCCCATGAGACAAGTGTCTACAAGAGACCAAATTCACCAAAATGACACAGACATGAACAACTATAGGTCAATGATGATCAAAATCTATACAACATAGTCAGCTATAAAGGCCCTGATATGACATGTAAAACAATTCAAACCAGAAAACCAACGGCCTTATTTATATATATAAAAAAATGAACGAAAACAAATATGTAACACATAAACAAACAACAACCACTGAGTTGTAGGCTCCTGACTTGGGACAGACACATACATAAATAATGTGGCGTGGTAAACATGTTAGCGGGATTCTGATCCCCCCCCCAAACCTTGGACAGTGGTACATGTATAACAGTACAACATAAGAACGAACTATAAAAATCAGTCAAAAAAGTCTTAACTCATCAGATTGCCCATTGATATATCAAAAGCACTGAAAATTTTATTTGATACATGTATGTCTGATTTCAATTTATTCACATCATCAGGTTTTACACTTAGTATATTTTTTCGTAACAAACATTACTATTTGGTTGATTATCTAGGGAATCACTGAAGCATGACTGGAGAAGTCGCCCCCTTCCCCCTTATTGTCCCACCTGACCTAAGAATCTGTCCGTTCTTAAACCATTAACGTCATACATGTACAACAATTACTTTTCCATTGTGGCATCATATATTTTGTATTAAAACATCAAAATTTTACATGGAATATTTGTGATGTACATGTACAGTTTGTAATGGTGGACATATTCATATTGTAGCAATAAGGTGTATTCAAAGCAAAATAATTAATAATAAATCAACTCAATGGATAGAAGCATACTGTTTAGTCAATTTTTTTTTCACACA
This sequence comes from Mytilus edulis, assembly GCF_963676685.1. Lineage (NCBI taxonomy): Eukaryota > Metazoa > Mollusca > Bivalvia > Mytilida > Mytilidae > Mytilus > Mytilus edulis. Next base: position 65,478,376 of record NC_092346.1, on the reverse strand, counting down.
GCATCTGCATAGAGTGATGAGATATAAATCAGGAGATCAATCACTGGTTTTGGAGGCAAGAATTTTCATATTTTACTTATTTGGGTAGATACATGTAACACAACATTTATCTCGTCATAATACCTGTACGCTCAGTGTTCTTCATGAAAACTATCACACTGATTTTAAATCATTATAGGAAAGCAAAGTGTATAAGCAAACATTTCAGGCGGCTGACTGCAATAGTCTGTATATTATCTGAAAAAGCTTATTTCTTGTCAACTTTCTTATTATTTCAAACATTTTAATAGATGTCTCCCAAATTTGGTGTCTTTCTATAAGCTTTTTTCAAAGTCATTTTCATTTATTTTTCAACCCGGCCCAGAAATATGTGGTTACCTTTAATATAGCTGATTTAGGGAAAGGCGACCTGGGTGAAACAAAGGCTATATTTATTGTCAATGCAAACATTTTACCTGTTCAACACCAAATGCTGTCAAGTTTGGGGTCTCTGGCCATGCCATGACTTTTTTTTAATAATAATAATTCATGTTACATGTACTTGTACATCTCCTTTGAATTTGTTTGCTTATTTGTTCTATGGTCTCTTTATGCATATCTATCTATATACCCCATTTTCATGGTCCTACAAAAATGTTTAAAATGTATACATTTTACTTTTTTCTAGCTTCTCTCATGTGATAGCTGTACCTTTTTGGTCACTATTTATGTGTTGCGTTTAAATAGGAATTGTAACACTTTACAGTGACTGAACAGGTAAAAGAAATACTTCTCAAGAAACAGAAAAAAGAAAACTACTTGGAACAGCACCAGACTACATGTATGTATGAATAGAAACTAAGATCGGAATAGCATGGAGGATATTATATGTCCTTGTGAATAAGCAAGGAAAGCTTTTAATAATAGTGCCTATTTTTTAATTTACTCTATTTTTCATTCATTATCTGTGCAAATTTCAACATAATATGTCATAAATTCTTATCTAACTATACTCAAACTTTTAGTGGTGGATCCAGAAATTTTCATAAGCGAGAGCCCACTGACTGCCTAAGAAGGGGCCAACTCCAGTCATGCTTCAGTGATTCCCTATAAAAAAACAAAATTTTCCTACAAAAGGGATGGCCCAGGCCCCCTGAAAAACCCTCTTAATTCCACCCCTGACTTTAATTTAATATGACAAGTGTTTCATTTACCAAAATTCTGGTGCGTTTCTGTGATAGATATCATGCACAATTTTATAAATGAGAGGGGAAAGAAGATCCACATGTGGTGTACCTGCACATGACAATTGCAAACTGCCCCATTTTTTCTATCACAACCAATCAACTGATCATGCTGAAACTGACATTACCAGAGAGTACACATCAAATGAAAAATCACAAATAACTGATACATATTATCAGATATTATAGAAATAATTATCTTTTAAATTTATTACAAAAAAAATGTGTGCTCAATCTTGTAGATAGATATAACTGGATCTCATATACATGTATGTAAGTACCAAAGACAACTGTCTATCCAAGTCACAATTTATAAAAGTAAATTATTAAAGGTTGGAGTTTAGTCTTCAACGCAAAGCAGCACTTTTATATATTCAATCAATCATGACAATGGCATTTGGGGTTAAACATGTTCTCGTAGGTAAATAATATTGCCTCAGAATTTTTTCATGAGAGTGTTATAGTCTATAGAGTATTACTTCCTGTTCGGTGGAATAGTTAAATAGAAGTCAATACGTTCTTGCTCAATCCTATGTCGCTTTGAAGGTGTCATGATTGTCATCCTCAGACTTAGCAATGTGTTACTGTAATTTGAATTTCAAAACAACTGAGTGACGTTTTTCGAAGCACTGGTCAACTCTACCATAGCGAATCACATTACTTTGACAATCAGTAAATTCCAGCCAAAAATATCTTTATAAGTAAAGAATTGTCACATAAATATATAAAAATAGAGTACACAGGAAATCGCAAAGTTCACATAGTCTAGTATGATTAATCATTTAAAAAAAAAAAAATGAGCAAAAGGGGGGGGGATGGGGTGTACGCCTTATACATCCCCCCTCTGGATCCGCCACTTCCTTCTGTTGTTGTCCATTTTGTCAAGTAGTAATCCTCAAAAGTACTTGTAGGTTATATGCTATTTTTATCAAGTTGATTATAGACACAAAATACATTTTATTATAATATCATTCCCCATTTCCATTCTCAATTTTATAAAATCTCCTTCCATTATAACACGGGTAGACCAATAATACACCAAAAATGACTAATTAGTAGAAAAAAGCGCATGTTTTCATATTTCTTGAAGTGCAATATTCCAATAAAAATAAATTACTCACAAACCACTGATCTCAATATAATCAGCTAAAATACGGCAAGCTTTTTAGAAAAGCTATTACTTGTTATATATAAGAATTACTTACAAACAGTCGGAAACCAGGTTGAAATAGAACAAAAGAATCGAAGCTCTCTATTAGAGAAGGCGATAAATGTTTACTGTATTGTTTACTATAGTGACAAATTTTTAAAAAGTTAATAGAAACAAACAAAACTGCAATTTTCTTCTCAATTACGAGGTGTTTTATTTCAAAAACACCATTTGCATAAGTTTTCAATTTATCTAGTACATAGTTAAGCAGAACAATTAGATATCAAGTCGACGACATGGGTATCTTTCAAGTTGGATGACAAAAATGCATAACCTCCGATTTTTTTGAAAAAATTACCACGGACGGAAAATATATCAATCTATAAGTTCAGTAATTTTCGCGTCTGCCCTTCCATTATGTGACTGAAGAAAAAATTCCAAAAAATAGGTAACAATTGTATCGAAAAGAGAAAATCGAGTGCACCTTTTTATGTTAGGGCGTGTTTGAGTTGAGTATTTTGTCTTGATATCGTTCAAAGTAAGAATATTTCATACATCGTCTCGCTTCAGATTCTATCTTTTTTATAAATTAAAGCTACAGGTTGACTTTATAACACAAAAAAATAACAGTACTAAAAGATGAAATATATGGGTCAAGTGAAATACCTATCTAATGAGTCACACAAACAGGGAAGGTGTGTTCGAATAGCTATTTTTTTTACTGAAAGTACTTGACGACAGTCTTACAGTTGGATGATGAAAATGCATATCTTCGAAAAATTTAATTTTTTGTGTGTGATAACTAGGGTTTATAGTCTTCAACCACTAAAAAAATCTAGTCTGCCCTTCCACGAAATATTTAATTAGATTTTTTTTAAATGTTTATGATTTTTCGAAAATTCCACCTAACAACCGATCAGACAATAGTTTTAAGTTGAATCAATGCAGACAAGATCATTAACTGATGCTCATTAGCTAGTTGATACATTTGTCTTTTAGAATATAACTGACATATAAGGATCGTATTGGTGCAATGTGGATAAATTTATCGGTTTCCAAGAGCAAAATTGGTAGCGCGTCATCGCTACAATGGCTTCCATTTTTACGATTGTGAAAATGAACTGGCGTAATGGGGAGATAATTTTGACGAAGTAGGATCCTGACTGCAAATTCATTAACAAAATCCGCTTTTTTTCTAGTCAAGGGACATAATTATTCAAATATACTAATACAAGTAACTAAGTCGGAGAAGGAGCGAAAATCCGAAACAGCACCTTAATTAAAAAACAGAAAATAGTTCCACGTGTGTGTCCAAGTGATCAATCTACTTGTTATTTACGAAGAAAAGAAATGTAACTTCAAAAATTGTTGAGATCTTTAAAAAAAACAAAACAAATTTATTCCATTAAAGAATACAAAGAAAGTAACCTTATCTTTAATTAAGGGCCTTGCAGGTTCTTGCTACTCCCACCCAATCTGCTGGTATTTTCAAAATGGCTGCGGGGGACGCGGCCAGAAAAATTATTTTAATATTGTCAGATTAAATATTCCTGATTTTGCTTCGTTAATATTATAGACAAATATGCTACAAACGGTTTAAAGATGTTACTCTAAATCAAATAATTGAAATATAATTACCTTTCTGTGTGTAATTGCGTGAATTGATTTTCTCTCGTTTATCTTCTCGCTCTTGCTCACTTGATGAATATGCATAGGTGGTATTCATCCGCGAAAATAATTTTTCGGTATATCATTGATATTGAAGATCGTTTGATTGATATACGAATATTTCTAACGACAAAACATTTTCATATTATGAATTTGCATTTAAAAAAATCTGAGTATCCATTGAAAACATGAATATAAAAGAAGAGACAAGGAATTTTATTCTGCACTATAATGTCCGCGGGTTCATAATGTCGGTTATTATCCCAACACTAATTATATATGCATCTCTTTGATCTTTGAAGATCTTTGAAAATTAGGCGATGGCAATACACCCGAGGCCCCTCAGGGGCCTCTGATGTAAAAAGTCAATCGTTGACTACATGATTATGTCAGATTACTTAGTCTTCAGGGCCACTCAGTTTTGATATGATTCGTTCCATTATCAAGTTACGATAATATAGCACAACAATAGTTTCAAGGTAATGTGTGACAGAATATAAGTTCCCCCATAATATTTGTTCCAAAGAACTTTTAGCATATAATAAATGTTCAATTGGGAACTTTTTTGTGTAATATTATATCCCATGCTATAAGAAAATTTCCTTCACAATGAATAAAATAGTATATAAGGAAAGTTCCCAACTTTTGGCATATGCTAAAAGTTCTTTGGAATATTACGTTTTATATACTTAAAGTTCCAGGAATATTTGCTATATTGTAAAAGTTTTAGGAAACTTCTTATATTATAAATGTTATTTTATTAAACTTTTAGGAATATTTGTTATATTATACAAGTTCTAGGAATGTTTTTTTTTGTATATATGATATATATGTTAAAAGTTCCAGGCCTATTGGAATATTGGCTATATTGTAAATGTACCAGAAATAGTTATCTTGGCTATTAGATAAATAAAGTTCTAGAAATATTCATTATATGATCGAAGTTCTGGGAATAAATACTATAATATCAAAAAAAAAACTTTTTACAAATGTATGGAAGTAAATTTCCAATAATAAAGTACAGGCATTTATTATCTGAATTTGTGGCTAACTTCATGCTTGACTAAAGTATAAGCTAAACTGTCTTCATTGGTCCAGACTAATGGACCATTTAGATAAGTAAGTCACTGTTGAGCGTTCAATTATTAAACATATATGTTCGTACATTGTCTAGAACTGTGTTATAGTAGTCTCAATCTAGAATAAGAGCCATCGTCACGTTAAACTATGTAAAGATTTTGATGTATTCCTCAGGCCCCATTCTTTGTATGAATTAACTACATATAAAAAAGTAAGTAAAACTTTATTTGGATTTGGCATATTGACAAACAGTACAAATATATGCTCTAATGAGCTTTTCACAGAATATAAAAACATATGCAATAAGAGATAAAACAAGGCTTGCAGCATGCGAAATAAATAATAAAAAGCAGCACCAAAAAATACTTTGAGCAATAGCATATGCATGTCGATGATCTTGCGAAATACATATATATGAAACACTAAAGTTTTAAAAATTTACAGTTTAAAAAATATATTTAGAAAGTAAAAATTTCAAATCTTTCAAATTTTAAAATGTAAAAACAAAATTTCAGTTGCAATGCAAGCTGTTAATGCAGCATAAAAAGCATAAATACTGTAACACTCTACAGAACAAGAATGTGTCCATAGTACACAAATGCCCCACTCGCACTATCATTTTCTATGTTCAGTGGGCCGTGAAATTGGGGTCAAAACTTTAATTTTGGAATTAAAATTAGAAAGATCATATCATAGGGAACATGTGTAATAAGTTTCAAGTTGATGTAACTTTAACTTCATCAAAAACTACCTTGACCAAACACTTTAACCTGAACTTCGCACTATCATTTTCTATGTTCAGTGGACCATGAAATTGGGGTCAAAACTATAATTTGGCATTAAAATTAGAAAGATCATATCATGGGGAACAAGTGTACTAAGTTTCAAGTTGATTGGACTTCAACTTCTGCAAAAACTACCTTGACCAAAAACTTTAACATGAAGCGGACGGACGAACGGAGACACAGACGGACGGACGGACGCAAAGACAGAGGCACAGACGGGCGGACGGACGGAAGGACGGACAGAGGCACAGACGGACGGACGGACGGACGGACGAACGGAGGAACAGACCAGAAAACATAATGCCCCTCTACTATCGTAGGTGGGGCATAAAAAAAACGATTCTGTTCCACTCCAGGACTGAACAAAACTTTTAAAATATCAGAAGCTGTTAACAGTCCTGAAATAGTATGGTAAGCTATTCCATAAAGTAGCAGCAGCAAAACAAAAAGATTAATTTTCCATATGAGGTAGTTCTAACCTGTAGTATTTCCAAAATATTACTGTATCTAAAAGAATATTTAGTGTGTTTAATTTGGAGTAAATTTTGTAAACATAAAGGAGCCAAATTATCTAAAATTTTATAAATCTCAAGTGCCATTGTCCTGATGCGTCTTACTTGTAGGGTTGGAACCTTTGTGTTCTCAAGAAGAGTTTCAGAGGATGATAAGTAGTCGTCATATACAAATATGCAAAGCCCCTCGCTCTAATTTTAACAGTATATACCTTTCTATACAATAACCGAGACTTAATGCTCTCTCTTGTATTTTTTCAATTGTTTTTTTAGAATTAATCTCTGTACAAAAATGTCAAGCCAAAGGGCAAAAATAAAAGTATGAAAAATTGTCAGTTTATTAAATCTCTTTAAAAAAAATATCCAATCTTTTGAGAACATATCAAACTAAGTCAGACATCACGTGACTTTTGTGACGTATAAAAGCCGCCATTTTGTTATATATTACCCCATATAAAATGCACTGGTGCTTCAATAAAGATTCATTTTCTCATTAACTGGACTCGTTTTCTAACTTTTGCAAATCAATCCGTGATATTCAAACATATTTATAGCAAACAATGTTGGTCCTAACAGTTTAATTTTTGATTAAAATCTGTCATTTTACCCCCGTAAAAATATCAAAATTTTCTTAGTTAAATTTAATTTTTCATGTAGAATCTCTGATGTTTCTGTTATTTACAGAACAAAGCATGTCGGTTATTCTTAGAAAGGGCTTCAAATGCGTCAAATATAGCCATTCAAGGTGATATGGGACTTACAAGTGCGAAATCAGCACAAATTTTGGAAACTTTTCGTCTTTTTCTTAGAATAAGCAAAACTTACGATACAACTTAATAGTACGGTGACCAAACCCAATATTTTTGAAATTTAATCGTCAAACATACTATATGGCTATATTATATATCATTGGATTCGGAAAAATGAGTACTTTTGGAATATCGATGTCGTCAAAAAGAAATATGGTAACAGTTTTGCATAAATTAAGGTCAAAGATCAACATACTATTTTCTTTTTTTTCTTTTTACATTTTCAAAATTGAACGATATCAGCAGCATTTTGTATTAAATTTCAAATCAATTGACAATGAATTATCTCTAAAATGTAAAAAAAAGAAAAAAAGGATCTTATTATTTAATAATCGATTATTTCTGAAAATTGGCGTTTTTCAAACAATAGTTCTATGAGCCCATTCTATTATACAAGATCAATACAAATTCCGTTGTAGTTACCTTGCCGGGTGACATTCAACCTCAGCAATAAATGATAAATGTTGCTTTCGATTTAAGCCTTCTATCCCGAACGTTTATTTTGCAAAAGCTCATGCATGTAATTCATTGCAACCAAAAACCACTTATTACCTCTCAAAAACAGTTACAATTAAAAAATCCAATCAAAATGATCCATAAAGCAGATTTCTTCCAGGAATATCTTCCGATTCGTCTGTCAAGGAGTTTCTACATAATTTTGAACCTTGACAGGAGCAAAGCTCCGTACATGTAAGGTTTTAATTGTTGTGAAAAAACACTTTTCACATGGGGATTTTCCCTCACATGAACACACAAGATCCTGCAAGAATTCTGCTGAAATATGCCCTTCAAAATAAACGGTGCGTAAATAATTAATTAATTTTCGCCAACCTTTTTCTAAAGATGACGGAACAGGGGGTTTAGCAATGTGTGATGCGGTCAAAATTGCCGATTCAAAGAAAGGTAACCAGACTAAACATACATTTTTACTGATGGCAAGCTTGACGCGCATTTTATTCATATCATGATAAATGATTTAAAGATATTCTTCAGATCATGCATCTTCGAAACTAAATTCTTGCACAAACAAGGGCTTCATCTTCGTCAGTACTCCCAAAGCTCTGTAACTACAGTAGCCGTGCGTGTCCTTCAAAGTCCTGTATACAATTTTCTCACTACCCCAAACAGAGACGAAGTTGTGTCGCATCCGGTAAGAGTGTGTACAGTAGGAGTCAGTTTATAAATTGTTGGGGAAAAGCAAGCACATAGTTGGTGAATGGTTAAAGTTCTTCAACTAATCTTTACACGGCTAATGTTCCCCATCTGCACCTACAACTCTCATGCATGTGTCATCTGTTTGTAGTAGTGAACACACAGAACAATCACACCCGTATCAGAGGTCCGTATGATTATTCTGTCGCTCTTTCCTGGTTCTTTTCTGTTAACTTCATGTCCATGTATAAGGCATTAGTTATTATACGGGTATTGGCCCTTGTTGAGTGCTTACCAAGTTACGACAATTATTAACACTATTGTCTGAAATAACTTCGACAATTTCGGATTTACAACCGTTCCGGCTAAGTAAAGCTCACTATAAGGTGGAACATAGGGGATTTGTCATAGTTTTGAAGAAAAAAAACTACCAAAGAAATTAGGGAGAAGAATCCTTCTCCCTTCAATAATCTGATACACTTGGGTGGAAGCTGAAATCTTTGTGCGGCTTTACTTTGGAGCAGACAGTTTTATTAAGTTTTCATGTAGCGGTAAAAGAATGTCTGCTACTGTGAGCGCTAGAGAAAATCACTGGGTCATATTTTTATAATAGTCAGCTGCAAGGTCACCAAAATTTTTACTTTTCGGTTATCATCAATACATTTAAGCAATGCCATACCACCTTTCAGACTGGTGTAAGTTGTGAGTGATGGGACAAAGGAAGGTAGGGAAAGTGCACAAGAGACATAAAATCGAATTGGATCACCAAATCAGGAATTTCATCAAACGACCCATACTCTTCAACACATTGCTGGCAGATTCCATCAATAAGTCTTTCAACTTAAGAAGCAACGTTTATTCTTTACAGTAAAGGAAATGATTCGGTACTTCTTCTCTGGCAGACGATACACTTTTCAAAATTAAAACGCATGTGTTGCCTTTTTTAACTACTAGGACCTAATCGTAAAGGACCTAATCGTAAAGGACTTTATAATTCAAACATTTTCCAGATAAGTACATGTCCAAATTCAGACTTGGTTCTTACTTTTAAAATATATCTAAAAGAAAAAAACCTTTATCAAATAAACATACGAAAATAAGAAATCTTTGAAAAAAACATAAAAAGACACGATAACCAACACGAAATAGGACTATGGACTAACAAAAAAGATCGAATTGAACAAATTTTGGCAACGAAAAATCGTTGTTCTACGAAATAACATTTATAGATTAAAATAATAGTATCGGTCCGGTTCAATATTTTTGTACAAGTCGAATTTCTAGAGGAAAACTTGTAACCTGTATCTTCTATAGTAGTGTATGCACAAGTCGAAATAATGCTTCTGAGATAAATGATTTGAAATTGTTGTTTAATAAAGGTTTGACATATCATATAAATGTTGATTATTTTACATTTTGGGTAAAAATAAATGACGAAAATGAATTGAAACGTACTTTATTAAATGCAAAATATTCGGTGAGTTCAATTTTTACAAAAACTCTTCAATAACAGATTAATTTTGCTTGACTTTGTTTGAAATTGTTAAAATAAGGTTTTACAACAATGTATATAATAACAAAAAGCATATCACGAATGTTCTTTTAGAATGTAGGCCTAAATTCTTTTGAAAGTAATTTTTTCTTTAAAGTAAGGGAACGAACTTCAAAGCCCATTTTACAAAAATTGCACCGTACGATTTTTTGACGAGAAGTCAAAATGTGAAGTGTAACCTTTGAACTACCAATACTGTGATTTATAGCCGTATAGTCCGAATGACGATTAAACTCCTTAAATAAGCGAATTTTCCTTACTTGGTCACCGTACTATAAGGCTTACATATAAGGTTCATGTGTGGAGTAAGGATTGTTCTAGGTCATGGGATAAAAACTGTATAAAGAAAGCACAAATTTTAGGTATTGAAAATGTTATTGATGATACTTTTTCTATCAAACATAAACTGCAAGAGATCAAATCTAAACTCTGTGAAAAAGATAAAAATGAGTGGGTTGAAAAATTGTTTAATGACAGAAATCAATGTAATGGTAATAAATTACGTATTTATAGAGAGTATAAACATGTTTTAGAATTTAGTTCTTATGTGAAATTAGTTCTTAACAGGCAGCATAGACGTGTTTTATCAAATTTTAGAAGTGGCTCTTTACCACTGGCAGTTGAAACGGGTAGATACACCAAGCCAAAAATTCCTTTAAATGAACGTACTTGTATATATTGTACAGATAATTATGTAGAGGATGAAAAACATTTTTTTATTAGGGTGCGATTTTTATGCAGATTTAAGATATGATTTAATGAAAAAATAGGGTGACATTTGTGATTCTTTTAACCATCTTGATTTACAGGACAAATTCATTTTTAACCGGATTTTTGTGACAAAAATGTCGGTTATTGATTTGGGGATGTACGGCGGGCGGCCGGGCGGTCGGGCGGGCGGGCGGGCGGCAATCAAATGTTGTCCGTGCATTAACTCATGAACCGTTCAACCAAAGCTTTTAAAATTTTAATATGTTATTACTGACAACTATACGAAGGTCAAGTTCAATAATGGCGATTTTGACTTTTACCGTTCAGGAGTTATGGTTCTTGAAAGGCGGCAATCAAATGTTGTCCGTGCATTAACTCATAAACCGTTCAACCAAAGCTTTTAAAATTTTAATATGTTATTACTGACAACTATACGAAGGTCAAGTTCAATAATGGCGATTTTGACTTTTACCGTTCAGGAGTTATGGTTCTTGAAAGGCGGCAATCAAATGTTGTCCGTGCATTAACTCATGAACCGTTCAACCAAAGCTTCTAAAATTTTAATATGTTATTACTGACAACTATATGGAGGTCAAGTTAAATAATGGCGATTTTGTCTTTTACCGTTCAGGAGTTATGGTTCTTGAAAGATTGAAAAATGGAGTTTTCAGTCGTGTCCGTGCATTTTCTCATGAACCATTCAACCAAAGCTTTTGAAATTTTAATATGTTGTTACTGATGACAAAATAGAGGTCAAGTTCAATAATGACGATTTTGACTTTTACCGTTCAGGAGTTATGGTTCTTGAAAGATTGAAAAATGGAGTTTCCAGTCGTGTCCGTACATTTATGCATGAACTGTTCTACCAAAGCTTCCGAAATCTTAATATGCTGTTACTGATGACAAAATGGAGTTCAAGTTCAATAATGACGATTTTGACTTTTACCGTTCAGGAGTTATGGTTCTTGAAAGATTGAAAAATGGTGTTTCCCGTCGTGTCCGTGCATTTTCTCATGAACCATTCAACCAAAGCTTTTGAAATTTTAATATGTTGTTACTGATGACAAAATAGAGGTCAAGTTCCATAATGACGATTTTGACTTCTACTGTTCAGGAGTTATGGTTCTTGAAAGATTGTAAAATGGCGTTTCCATTCACGCTGTTGCATTTACTCATGAACCATTCAATCTAAGCTTTTCAAATATTATTATTTCAAAATGTTGATACTGATGACAAAATGGAGGTCAAATTTGATATTGATGATTTTCACTTTCACCATTCATCAGTAATGGTTCTTGTGATATTGCCAGGACACAAATAAATGTAAATAAATCCGGTTTGCTGTCGTTGTGACAGCCTCTTGTTTTAATGTCAAATGATGCTATTCAACCATCTTTAGCTAACACTTTGTATCAAATGTTTTATTCGAAGAAGATATTGTGTACAATAATATTTTAGTACATGAGTTTTAACTTGTTTTATAATATGTGTTATATTTTTAAAGTGTCTCATAAGTCAGTAATTTGGCTGGGTACCAATATTTTAATTGTAATATTTAATTTTTAATTGCATATTATGTAATTATGTACTCATTGTGTTTATATTGGTATGTAATACTATAATAAATTATTCTGATTCTTATTCTGATTTTGATTCTGTTATTTTCTTTGGTGATATTTCGATATGATTGTTTCAAAATTTCTTAATAAAAAAAATATTATTTAAAGAGTGACACGGAACATTTTATTTTGACAAACACCTAGGATAAACTGTTACCAGAAGCCGATAGTTAACAAAAAAAATTATAATAATTTTTTTCTTTTCTTCTTTTAAAAATTGTCCAATTCTCTTGAGAACTGCATTCAGCTGTTGTCAAGTTACTTATATGTGCATCAAATTTTAGTTGGTAACCAATATCAATTCCAAGTAACTTTACTGTTTCTTCACATGATAAAATATTTTGCTTGATTTTTTGCAAAGGTTCTTTTCCCTTGAAATTTATCATGCAGGATTTGCCTGCATCTAAGATTCTTATTTTCTTTGAACCAATCAATCAGCACATGAGACTCGGATTGTGATATGGATATGATATACAGGTAAATGCATGTCATCTGATAAATTATAACAAATCCGAAATAAAAATGAAATTATTTAAGTTTACTATCTCTGTTCTTTTCAACAGAGTATTGATCGGTTATCCGATTACATTGTTCGGAATCATTTACACTTTTCCGATGTTGGTTTAAATGTACAATCTTCATCGCCTGGATTCTCCAGATTACAGGTCTAGCTTTGCTCTATACTATTACTATGCACCAGGAACCTTGACTTTTGACCGGAAGTTTTGATCTTACGAAATCACGAACCACACATGCTTGTCCTTGTGGAAACTTCAGTTATGTAAAACGCACATTCAACATAAGTTGGTCGAAATTAAACCTAAATTCTAGAAGTTATATTCAAATGTTTTAAAGTTTTGCCTACTCGCTCGGAAAAGTCTGGAGATACAAAAAGGGTAAACAGGTAAAACATTGTTTTACTGATCAAATAAATTATTTCGGATAGGTAAGTTGATGCAAGGAAAACTGTACAAAAACTAATAATCAAATCAGATTGATCAAAAAGCACATTTTCAATTCAACTTTTGTCTGATATTGAAAATAAAAGACAAGCCGAGTCTGGGGGCCTCTGTGGCTGTTTGGTCTAAGACTATGACATGTCGTCCAACTTTGCAACTATATTTATACATGTACTGTATCCCTAATCTATCAATGCTACCAGGGCAAAGAAGTCGCTTTCCTGACAGTCACTTCGCTTTCCCCAACCGCCAAAAGAACAAATCGCCCTGCTTTCAGTCACTTTCGTCATTAGTCCGAGATTACTCTGACATCCAACGGCTGTTTTACCAGACAAACTGAGGCCTTTTTGATATGGGACAAGCTCTGACGTCCCACGGGCCCCAGCTTGTCTGGCAAAACAGCCATCGGACGTCAGAGTAATCTCGGACTCTTTCATCATTGGACATTTTCAATTTTTTAATGATAATTAAAGAATTAAAGAAATTCAGACATAAACAATTCATTTTCTTAAGAAACAAGTGTTACGAATTTGCAGTTTAAGAAGGTTATAATAGTTCTACAGTTATATATTTTCCGATATCTCTATTAGTTTCCCATATCATCCATTCATCGTTGAAAACTGTATCTAAAATCATCCCTTTATCCTTGGTTGCTATCAGACGCTTACCTGTACAGTTGTTACTAGGGTGCTCTCTTCGAGGTCCGCGTTAGAAGTATAAATAGTGGTTAGCTATCCAGTGTAAATTGTCATTTGTACCGAAGACAGCAGACAGTAAACATCGGAAAGGAAGTAGTTAATAGCAGGCAGAAGGTTTAGTTTAAGTAAAGTGAAGTGCTTGGAACCTGCGGACAGAATAGAGAATGGGCTGAGACTGTTGGTTCGGTACAGATTGTCCAAACAGGGCTGGTGCTAAGGTTTTGCGTCTCACATCTCTCACTATTGCAGTGAGTGTTTGCTGACATACCATGCCTTAGTGCTACCCTGTTGTTCCGACAGTTATAGACATGTTTATTAAATAAAGTTTTATACCTTTTAGGTTCAGTCCCGTTTTAAACATTTAGGTCTCAGACTAGTTCCAAACATTTAGGTTTCAGACCAGTTCCAAACATTTAGGTCTCAGACTAGTTCCAAACATTTAGGTTTCAGACTAGTTCCAAACCTTTAGCTTTCAGACCAGTTCCAAACATTCAGGTTTCAGACAATAGTTCCAAACTGTCAGACCAGTTTCATACATTTATGTTTCAGACCCGTTCCATACATTTAGGTTTTAGACCAGTTTTATACATTTAGGTTTCAAACCAGTTCTATACATTTAGGTTCCAGACTATAGTTTCAAACAGTTGGTTTTAAACAGTATCGGACAGAAAGGGTTTTAAACAGTTTTGATTCAACAAGTTCGGATTAGGTTGATAGGTGTTGAAATTCGTTTTATGTATTATAGTATTTGTTTCATATTTGATAGAGATAGTGTAAACATTTAATTGACTTTAGAACTTTTGAATTGCTTTTCAAATCCAGGAAACTGGTACGAACCCGAGGATAAAAATATCTAAACGTCCCCGCCCGGTTACACGTTACACAAGGTTGAAGCATTGTCTTGGCAGTGTGTAGCAGGTTACTTAATGAAAAGACAACTTTTTATCACTTTGTGCATGCACTTCCGGTACTTGTTACCTCGAAAACGTACATCAACCTGACTTTCAGCAGCTTAATAAGTTTGTTACTTCAAAGTTGCCTTTGCCCTTCAGTAAATCATTTAATGTTTAATCCATTTATTGCATTAAAAATATAATGTTCCTTTCCAAATAGCTTGTCAAACATTATTTATTTTTGTAAATTTTCTTGCATTCGTCCCCCATTGACTGTTTCTAACTACTGATCGGAACTGGAGCAACTATAACTGAAATCTGTATTTTTGGAAAATGACGCAGTCATTGTTCCATTACTGCCGACCTGAACTTCATAACATTTCTCTGCCTACCGCGCTTGGTTTCGTATTTACTATTTTCCATACAAACTGGAATCTGCTTGTGTTATCATTATGCATGATCATTGTGTAGTTATCAGCCAGGAACCAGTTTACACTCGGTTTCATAATTTCTATACAAACAAACTGGTTCCTGCTTGTATTCCACTACACTCGAACAAAGTGTTGTAGTTTGACGGGAACCAGTTTAGAATTTGTAAACTACAAAACGTAATCGGTTATTGTTCATTCCGTTTTGATGTTTCATACCCACTTATATGGTTTGAATAAGCTTAAGACCCTTCAAACATTAATGTGATAGGTATATTAAAGACTGTTTTACTTTCAAAGTCGTACTATAGTGATATCTGTCATGTACGGATTTCCACTCTCACCGGTTAGTTTCTTCTTTTACACATGTTTTTGAAACTTCCTGTTTAAACATCGCAAGTTTCAAAATTGTTATTTTAGTGAATTAAACTTATTTTAACAATCATGAAGCGTTCCAGAATCATTTTCAAGCAGTTTCTTCTTCTCTTTGATGATGGAAAATAGGTTTTCTCAAGAAAATACCGCAAACGATCGCAGAGGAATTGAAACGTACAAGTTAAGTCGGCACCTGGTTAAATTGGCATCTAGTCAAATCGGCACCTATTTGACGTCAATTCGGCATCCAATAATATTTGTTATAATATTTTCTATTCAATTAATTAATAACTGTTACCAAGTACATAGTGAATATGTTGTTGTGTATTTAGGTAAATAAGGAAACCAAAGTGAATATGTTGTTGTGTATAAAGGTAAACAACGAATCCCTTACCCAACTGTTGTTTTAACAATTAGACATTTATTAAAATAAAATGGAAAACTATGAGTCCCTTTCAATAAATCAAACTTTCATGCCAAATAATTAGCAAATTTAAGGTGTTTTTTCAGTAAAATTTAAACAGCATTAAACCAACAATCCTGTAAAATGCTCAACTGGTTAAAATAATGCATAAAACTATCCAATTTCTCATGTATTAGTCCAAATAATTATGACGTCTGGCTAGGATATTTTTTTTTTCTGGGCGTCCCAGAAAAAAATTAACATAGCCTTGCGGTGTCCCAGAATGAAATAAAAAAAGCCTTGCCAGACGTAATAATTATTTGGACTACTCATATATATATATCATTAAAAATACACCAAAAAAGTCATTTAGTTGAGAAAAATAAATATATACAAAATGTACATGAACACCCAAAAATGTGAAAGTTAGTATTTAACTCTTTTTGCTTAAATACTGAAAAATTCTGGCAACCTCTTTCTTATTTTTACTCTTTTTGCTTAAAATACTGTTTAAAATATATATTTAACATGGGTGACGAATTGACTATATCAGGTGTCGATTTAACCAGGTGCTGATTTGTCCAGGTGCCAATTTAACCAGGTACCGGTTTGACTAGAATTCTTTGACAAATGTTTGAAATTACCTGAGTTTCATTAGACCTTTGATAACAGTAACAAAAAGATTATTTACTTAATATTTTGTGGGAGAAGGGGGTTCAGACTGTGGTATCAGGTTTGTTCGCGCCCAATACACTTTCGCACCCTACATGTTCGCAGCTCACACGTTCGCACCCAAGGTCCGTTCGCACTCTACTCATTGGCGCCCAATTTTAATTCAAATTCAAGTTGAATAATTGGAAAATCATGATTGTTGTTTTAAATTGCTTTGGTGTAAATACTGAATGTATTTATAGCTTGGTATGAGTAAAACATTGAAGATTTTAAAGGAAAAACACAAAAGATAATTGTTTTTAACAGCTTGGTCCCTTTGATCTGAAACAACGAAGCAATAAAATATAGGAACCAAAATATAGCAATCCACTATTATAACCAAAACATGATAAAATTTATTCAACACACAGAAAAAAACATAGTCAGAATCTCACTTCATTTTGAAACAAGTCAATGAAACAAAGTTATAGCAATACACTAACCAAAACATGATTAAGAGTTATTCAACACAAAATAAAACGTTGACAAAATACCACTTTATTTAGAAAGGATTATTATTATTTTTAACAATACCCTATCCAAAACATGATTAAGATTTATTCAACACTTTATTTTTGAGACAATGACAACAATTATACTTATAAGAAAACACTTGCTTACAGAGTTATTAAACACAAAACCAATTAAGATTGGGTGCGAACATGTAGGGTGTGAAAGTGAAAGGGGGCGAACATGAGTGGGCGCAAAAGTGAATGGGCGCGAACGGACACAGATTCAGACTATGTACCAGTGAGAAATATACAAGCTTTTCTACGGTATTTATTTGTACAATTCAGGTAGTCTATTCATTTGTCTTAAAAAAAAAACACAGTCAGTTGTCACCTTCACTTCACACACACACATATACAAATATCAATTATATGCTTACGAGACATGTTGCATTGTTAAACTAATTAAGGTATGTGAAAATCAAGACTTGCATAAAAACTATCCCAATATTAGAGACAGTGGCGTCATTTTTCCTCAGAGCTTTCAGCTCTTTGATTACAATAATAACTATGGACGCATGGATGGAACATATGACAGAAGAATATTAATCTCAAAAGGAAAAATTATGCATTCCATAGGCATTAACAGACTTTTGGTTACATCTAATTGATTGGTATATATATAATTCCAGCTTAACTTTGTATATCTTTTGATGAGAAACACTAAATTTCATACACAAGATAGTTTTTAATAAAACTGTAATTGATAAATTATAATTTCTTAAACTTTTTGACATTAAAAGAAATCTTTTTAGAGCAAGATATTTAGTTAGTAGTTTCTTACAAGAACCTAACTAAAACAACTTTGAATTCGAACTGTTACTTTAATTGTATACTCAGATATGAATTGAACAAAATATAAACATACATGTATGGCCCTTTATACTGAAGCGCAGCATGCAAAGGAGCACTTCTCTTTCAAATCTGACAACTTCTCCCTATGATGCTAAAGTAGTGTGAGCCCTGATGCTGAGGTTATGATTTTGAATCCCGCATGGGCCAGTTGCACTAAACTCCAATCTTAATTGACTAAGATTGTCAGTTTTCTTACTGTAGGTGATTCTCTCCAGGCACTGTGACTTTCTACACCAATACACCTTATTGCTATCTGTCCGCCATTACTGGATTTCACACAGGTTCCCGTAAAATTTTGACATCATAATACAAAATATCTGACACCACAATGGAAAAGTGATTGTTGTATGACATCAATAGTTCAAGAGGACAAATTCTAGGGTCAGCCGAGAATAGCAATAAAGCGTATAAAAACAAACAGCCATGTTATAGCACAATAGTGTTGAAAGTGGTGTTTAACACCAATCGATCTGGAACTTTTTTTTAGCCACAGCAGCCCCTGAACAACTGTCCTAGTGGCTACTGGAGTGCCTCAAGGTACTGTGTAAAGCCATACATGTATCTTATTTTTTTTTGTTTGAATAAATGACCTACATGTACCCTTATACTACAATAACAAAAGCAAATTATTCATGCTTATAGACTATTTGCAAATTGCAAATGACAGTTTTCAGGGTTCTCACTAAGGCGAGTCCTGGACTCATGAAAATCTGTTTGGACTTACCATTTTCAAAACTGGTGAGTCAATATATGCATCAAGATTGAAATATTTTATATAAACTGAACACACATACAATGTTTAGTTCATGTATCATCATTTTAAAGCACAAGTTTAAAAGCAATCTGAATATATAATGTCATTTCATTGCTCTACTTGGTCATGAAGACTAAAATGATTAATTATGTTGCAATAATATATCTTCTTCTTACTGTTTGACTCACCATGGCCAAAAATGATGAATCCCTGGTGCCATAAAAAATCCTTTAAAGGCTTAATGAGAGCACTGGTTTTGAATATAGGTCAATCAGATTTCAAACTAATTGCAGCTACATTTACATGTACATTGTAACTTTTTAATTAACGAACTTGCCCCTGTTTCTCATTTAAGATTATGGTGCAGCCATATGGGGCACCAGAGATTTTTCTTGTATAAAAGCTGTCCAGCACAGAACTATTGTTTTTTTTTATTGGTCTTGGTAAATATACACCTAGCTATATATATAGTGATGCCATTAATGGGGATATGGGCTGGAAACCTCCATGTGCGAAGCAGTGGAGTTGTGGTTTTAGACATTGGGCTAGATGTAATGTTATGTCAACAGATAGGGTGAATTATAAAGTATTTCAATGGGCATTTAGAAATGCAATTAATAAAATGAAAAACTGGTGTTAACAAGGAATTATTTGAATCTAGAATAATTTTGAATTCTGGAAAATTGATCAGAAATAAATGATGAAAACTAACCCAACTAAATAGGGTTAGCCATGCACGCATGGCTAAGGTTAATTTTACTTTCACTATCATTTCAGTATGAACTAACTAACTCCCCTTAGCCATGCGCGCATGGCTAACCCTATTTAGTTGGGTTAGTTTTCATCATACATTTCTGATCAATTTTCTAGAATTCAAAATTATTCTAGATTCAAATAATTCCTTGTTTGTTAAAAATTATGACAAAATTTAGAGAATGTAATGTAGATTTATACACTAATTTAGATAATGTGTTGCATGTTGCATAAAAATGTTATTACACAGTTAGAAGATTTTTTATTTGAAAATTATAAGATAAATTGGCATAATAGAATATTGTCACAAAATGTTGGAAAAAAATAACATACTTACAAACTATTAAAAGATTTTTTTAAAACAGAGATATATTGGAGGAAGAACATTTCAATACGATACAGAAGTGCATTTGGTTAATTTAGGTGAGGCGTTGCCCCCTTGCGAATAGAAACAGGCTGCTATGAAAATCAAACTGTAAATGAAAGAGTTTGCTTTGTGTGCAATGATAAAATTGAAGATGAGAAACATGTTATTTTAGACTGTCCTTTATATGCAGATTTACGTGAAAGTTTATTTTATGAAGTTAAAAGAAGTAATGGTGATTTTAATATTTTATCTAATGATGATAAGTTTATATATCTTTTTTAAAAATACTGATTGTTTTGATGTGGTTGCCAAGACCTGCTTTAACATTTTAAGTAGAAGAAATAGTTTTTTATATGCTTGATTGATGGTTATGTTTTTATAAACTTGAAATATTTTATAGACATGATAATTGTAGTTTAATGGTTTTACATAACAGAAATGTTTTATAGACATGATAAATAAAAAAAAATATATAGTTATCATTTATATTGATTTATATAGTCTCTCATAATTCTTTATAGAATGGCACTTGTTTTTTATTTTATAAAATTATTGTTTTATTCAATGTATATATTATGATGATTCATGATTGTATATGTATTACAAGTGGTAAGACTCTAATAAAATATTGAATCTTTAAGAAGAAGAATTTCCTGAATGCTACATTTAATTGATATGTTGAAGATCAGGTGTTTGGCTAAAGAATATCAATACATGTACTACATGTCATGTAGGGTGTATGTCATTGTCTGTGCTAGGGCTACATTCGTAAATATTCAGTTTTCTAGGTTTAGCAAAGATGACTACTTGCAGATATACATGCTATATCTTTTTGATTTGTGTATACATGCATACTGCAGCAGATTGACATAGTAATCCTTTGTAGACTAAATAATAGTTAAATGTAAGATAAGTTGTTTACCTACATGTACATGTACATTTGTACATGTATTTTCAAAGGCAATGCAAAATTTAATTTTCCTTATAGTACAATGTACTTTAAAAAACTGAAACTATGCAGGTCACCATGGGAAACAATCAGATAAATGGGTTGTAATAAAATCAAAGTTCCAGTTAAAAGTCACTAATTTTGAAAACAATTAATTGATGAAGGACATTTAAACACAATTTAACAGCAAAATAAAAATTAAAATGACAAATAGATTCATGAGGTCAAAAGCTATTGTGCTTTAATGTATTGATTGTTTGGTTCTCTTGGCACATCATAAGCCTCACAGTGTCTGCAATTCAGATATAAAAAATAAGACTTAAAATTTTAACATGTACACTGAAGTCCCCCTAGCTGTTTGTTACATGTTATGTAAGTATATATTAAATCTGAAGCATTAAATGTATACTTTTTATTACAATACACATCTATATTTTAAGGATGGCAAGGAGATCAGACCTAGTAGGATTCATCAGAGGTCTAGAGAGCATAACAAAAGCTCTAATAGAGACCCAGGGTGGTGAAGTTCAACAGGCATGGAAGAACAGTACTTTAAGGCCTATTGTTAAAGACCTTAAAGTCAAAAGTGAAGAAGTTTTCAGTGATGCTGTATCTAAACAGCCAGAGTTTCAGGTTTGTACAGATTTGACATATATTATAAATCATTTGTTTGTGATGTAAGTACAGCAAGCAACACTCAAATAAACTAAATCAGTTTGACTTCTGTCTGTAAATGATATTTCTATTTTTCTATTCAAATGTAAAGTATCCAATGTTGTAGTTACATTTACTGATATGTTATAATATTTTAATTATTGAATCTATAGACATAAAAGTCTTAGTAAATGTTCTATTTTTATTTAAAAGATGAAACAAAACTGCATTATTGCACACTTAAATGAATAAATTTGGTGTATTTACTGTCTTCTGATTGGTTAAAACTTAAAAAAGTATTACCTTTATTTTTAATGTTGTCAATTTTTTATGGCGACATGCTCACTCTGAAATTGTGTATATATACTTTAAAGTGTGGACTTTGTTATTAATATAAATAATATAAAAGTTTCTTTGAGCCTTATTTCTGATGAATGGCAATAATTTATTTTGAATTTATTGAACCATAAAAAATTTTTTTGACTCTTTACATTTTACATAATCCACTTCATGGATTATTCAATGTGAAAAGTCAAAAAATAATGATAGGGTTCAATAAAGTCAAAATAAATTGTTGCCATTCCAGTGTTCTCCCCAGGCCGTTTTAGCGTCGCGGTACCGCGACGCTATATTTTTTCACCGTGATGCTATAATAATTCCCGCGACGCTATAATTATTTTGAAGATGCTATTTTACTTGTCCTCAATTTTGAACTTTCATCTATTATCGATTATGATGATAAAAATTATATCATCTTTAATTGTAATCCCTTTAAGTCGGACACTAAAGGCAATTAAGAGATTAAATAGCTAGGTGTTAATTGCCCTCAGGCTGATAACTGTTTTGATGCGAATGTCCCAAGCTGACACTTGTAACATGACTAATACCACGTGTCTGCAATCACCAATTTCGACATAGAAAAATGCAATCACAAAACAATTCGAAATCTACGTTTTGTATTTCGAAATTTCAAAGATTGAAACGATTTTTATTTTTTTTTAAAAAGGTCGTTTATTTGTGCATCTCTCCAAAAATTACTTTCTTTCTCTTCCGGTAATACGAGAGTGAGAATTTTGGTTTAGAGCTAAACTAAGTTTAATACTTCTTTAAAAAGTTATCATAACTGGCTTAAGTTTATGTTTAATCCATTTAATGCATTAAAAGCGTCTTATTCATGCAATCTTTTGTCAAACAATGTTTATTCTCGGACTCATTTTCGTAAATTTTTCTACGGCCGCCATTGCACATTTTTGTGTAAACTGCAGATCGGAACCGGACCAGATATGACAAAAATCCGCATTTTCACGGTAATGACAACAGATGGACAGTAGACAGAAAAAATATACCAAGAGAGAAAACTACGCATTAACAGACTATTTGTTAGATAACTTTGTTAAAAATACATATCATTTTGATGTAAAGATAAGAAACAACTGGGACTAATTCATTGAGTGCCATGAAACGATGAATTTCATAAACATGATAAAAAAAAGTTTTTAAATTGATTTTTTTTTGGCTACTTTTGCTACTTTATCTTTACTTGATATAATATAAAAAATAGTTAATTTTGTGTACTAGATATTTAGTTTTAAATATAAACAGGTTGATCTATAATGAACCATTCATTCATTTGACTTATTGTTGGGTAACTGAAACCACATATTTATTTTTATTTGGCACAAGAGGAAAAAAATAATTCTGTAACTATAAATGAATAAAGAAAACATAAACTGAAACAACTGTTTTTGTGGTTATAGTTTAATTGTATTCTCAGTTATGAATTGAACAATCTAAACTAAAACATATAAATGAAATAGAGTTTCAACGCGACGCGACAAACGACATTAAAAAAAATACAGTTATTTTTTTTACGCAAAATGTGATGCTATCCAAAATTTCTGGGGAGAACACTGCATTCATTAAATGCATATTTCAAGGGGTTGTAACATCATTATTTGCATGTGAAATGTAATTTGCCAAAAAGAAGTAATTTTATATTAATAGAAATATTACAACTGTTTCTTTTCCATATAAATTTAATCACTGATTTCTTATGTTTTATTTTATTTCTTATCAGCAAAGTGTCCAGGATAAAATAGTACTGATGGCAACACAAGCTAAAACAGTTCTAGAAATGGCAAGATCTCAAACATCAACAGGATCAAGATTTATGAATCCAAAAAGTGAAGAACTATTTGATGACTTTGACCTTTCAGATGTTCCAGGAGAAATGCTATTTGCTGAACAGTCAATCGGAATGAAGAATGAAACAAAAGACCAAAAATTGCACACAGCTGCTTTCAAGGAAGAACACATAAAAGGAGTTGGTCATGAACAACTAAACAAAGATCCATTACATAATATAAAATCAGCAACAGTTGAACCGTCACCTAATCCAGTTTCACAATTTATTTCACCAGTTTCATCTGAAAAAGAAATCAATATCAAGGGAAGTAAATTGGATGGGGTAACAGTTGACCCATTTGCCAATGTGAGTGCAGCTGCAATAGATCTGAATACAGATGAGTCTGCAAAAGTTGAAGGATTAAAAGAGCCTGAGATATCTTCTGCAACAACAGAGAAAACTAAATCTGTTCCACCAAAACCATTAGCATCTAGTCAAAAAAGAACTGTTAATCTTGCTTCACCAAAGGTACATACATACAAATTATAAAGTCCATAAAAAAGATATAAAATGTGCTGTGAAAATGCATTTAGAACAATTTTTATGAAATATATAGATTTGTATAAAAAGCGTACACAACATATACTGCATAATACTATAAACCAGGTTCTTGTACTAAGGCAAATTGTAGTAAGGTTTTAACATGCAAAGTCAGATGTAGAAACCACTTCATTTGTTTGAAAATCTGAAAGACCTTTGGGTAATTGGAAGAAAACTTTCTTTGTAATGGAATGATTAAAATTTTGGTCTGAAGCTTGATTTGGTTCAGTTGCAATGAGTAAGCATTTATATCAGCATTGAAACCTTTTCCTGTTAGCAGACTGTTTGAAATTCAACAGCACTTACTGAAAAGGGAAAATGATTTTCATATACTTTTCTTGTTTTCTATCAGTTGTACTTTAATATACATGTACATGGTAAAAAGAAAATCCTAAATGGAGGAATTATGCACATTTGTAATGAATTCATTAAATATTTTGACAGGTTTTCATATATTTTAAAGAAATGCATGTCATATGTCAGTTTTGTTTTTCGATAGTTAACAACTTCCAACTTTTAGAAAATAAAGATATGCATGAATTAAAAAGATGAGATTTAGTCATTTTGTTTAAAATCTTATCATGGTTTCACATTTATTTGTGCATATTTCTTTAAACATGTTCTGACTTTTTGTGTTTTTAGTTAAGTGAGAGAGCAAAAGAAAGAAGAGTTCCAGCTTCTAGAATTGGCAGACTTATGAACTATGGGGGTAAGTAGAGAATGTAGTAGCACCATTATTTGATAATATACATGTACATGACATATGGACAAATGTTATAGATTATGGATAAAAATATATAAAACTTGAATGCATCAATAGGATACAGATGTTTTATTATATTGCATTCCAGACATACATAAGCCTAAACATCGTCCTGAACATGCATCAAATATTTGCCACTGGATGTTAAGAAACCAACAACCAATCAATCAATCCTAAGCTAAACAAAATACAAATGTACAGTAAGAGACATAACTCAGAAATAGTTCAGCAATTTGACACAAATAGGACACAAAATATATAATTGTAACCTGAAATTTAAGCCACTTTGCCAGTCATAAGTTGTTGTTTTGAACCAATTATATTGATGTTAAACTGGTTTACTTTCAGCTTTAACAGCAGGTCTAGGCATGGGAGCTTTAGCTGAACAGACAAGAAGAACATTAGGAATTTCACAAAATGGAGGTAATGGTACACTTATTCAGATGTAATGACATAACATGATGGACGTTTTTCTTAAAAGTTTAATGGTCCAAGACCACAATTAATGACCCTGCTTTTCGTTGTTCACGAATATATTTCCCTTTTATTATAGTGTATTTTTTCTTTATTTTTTTACTTTCCCTTTCTCATACATTTCTTAATTTTTCTGGGGTGGAAATGAAAGAAGAGAGCTGAAATAAACTTTTGGATGTTTTATTTTTAACTGATTTTGATATGGAAAGAGTGATTAGGCCAGGTGCAAAAAGGTGATATTTACAGTTTTCGGAACATCTCTTGACTTGTCCATAGGGGTATGGATGTGTATTGGCTAAATTTGTAAAATACAGCAGAGCAATCTTTCTGAATGTTGGATATATTTTTAGAACTGTACTTTACACACACACACAAAATTTGACAAAAAGATTAGATGCATTTTTTTTTTAATGAAACAAAATGTTATAAAGAACTAATAGAGAATTTAATTGTGGTCTAATCTAAATCTCAGGCAAAACAGTGGAGATCTGTTAAGAAAATTGATATGAATTAGGGTATATGTCAATGAAGAAGTATTCAATCAACCAAAAAAATGACATCTTAGAATATTGTTATTTTAAGTAAAAGGCCCTAACTGTTCAGGGTTCAACCTTAGCGGTCGTATCAAGCTGCACCATGCAAACCATTTTATTTTAAGCTGTAAGTGTAGAAAATGAGTAAGTATAATCAAGCATCTACCATCTATCGTCACCTGCTTGATACATGTAGCTATATTTTTCATGTCTCAAATTAGGTTTATAAGGATAGATACATGCAAAAAGATTAAAAAATAACAGATGCATGAAAACAGATTAAACAACATTTATGTGTCTACCAATTAAGACATCAAGTGACTATGGACAGATTAGAACAACAAAATAATGAATTCATCATCAAAGAGAAGTTATTATTGAAAATAGAAAACTAATGAGATATTTGGTTCTTCTAAAGAATTGTAAATTTTTTGATGTTTCCAAATGTTTATCAAAGTGCTTTGTAAAATTACTAAAATTGATTTTCAGTGTCATAGATCATGTAGATGGAAATATATAGATCCAGTTTGGTTTTTGCTGACTTGAAAAATGTATCGTTATGTAAACTAATTATTGATTATTTAAAAGATTTTTTAATTGGTGGTTTCTTCATGAATAGAGAAGATGACAGGCTTTTGTATTGCTGATCCATATCTGGTCTCTTAATTTTCTCCTTTTCTTTTACAGGTGTGACAGCTGGAGCTATATTAGACAAGTCCAATCCATTTCTTACTGAAGCTAATGCAGAACGAATTGTAAACACATTGTGTCGTGTTAGGGGAGCAGCACTCAAACTGGGACAGATGCTCAGCATTCAGGGTATATATTCTTTAAAGAGATGAAACTAGTTTTTGTTATATAAAGTATGCAGCCTTATACTGGTATGTTTTGATAACACATGAAAAAGCATTAAGCAGGCTCGCGGGTAGAAAAATTTCAGCAAAAAATTAAACATTTGTTTTTTCATAACAAATTTTATTTATTTCACTATTAGTTATTACTTTATGATATGATACAAAAATTAACCAATTTGGCCCAAGATGACTTTTAAAATGTTTATATAAATTGAAAAAGCTCCAAATTATCTCCTTTTGGTGAAAAAATGCTATTTTTTGGCATTAAATTTGAAATATCTTTTTTTTACTCATTGGTGACGTATATTTTGATGCCCCACCTACGATAGTAGAAGGGCATTATGTTTTCTGGTCTGTGGCTCTGTTCGTTCGTCCGTCTGTCTGTGGCTTCGTTCAGGTTAAAGTTTTTGGTCAAGGTAGTTTTTGATGAAGCTGAAGTCCAATCAACTTGAAACTTAGTACACTTGTTGCTTATGATATGATCTTTCTAATATTTAAGCCAAATTAGACTTTTGACCCCAATTTCACGGTCCACTGAACATAGAAAATGAAAGTGGGAGTTTCAGGTTAAAGTTTTTGGTCAAGGTAGTTTTTGATGAAGCTGAAGTCCAATCAACTTGAAACTTAGTACACTTGTTGCTTATGATATGATCTTTCTAATTTTAAGCCAAATTAGACTTTTGACCCCAATTTCACGGTCCATTGAACATAAAAAATGAAAGTGGGAGTTTCAGGTTAAAGTTTTTGGTCAAGGTAGTTTTTGATGAAGCTGAAGTCCAATCAACTTGAAACTTATTAAACTTGTTGCTTATGATATGATCTTTTTAATTTTAATGCCAAATTAGATAATTACCCAATTTCACGGTCCATGGAAAATGGAAAAGGATAGTGCGAGTGGGGCATCCATGTACTTTGGACACATTCTTGTTTATTATTGTTTTCAAATAAGCTTTACATTAACTAAATAATTGTAAAATTTAAGCGATTTCTGTAATTAAGTTTTTATACGACCGCAAAATTTGAAAAATTTTTCGTCGTATATTGCTATCACGTTGGCGTCGGCGTCGTCGTCGTCCGAATACTTTTAGTTTTCTCACTCTAACTTTAGTAAAAGTGAATAGAAATCTATGAAATTTTAACACAAGGTTTATGACCACAAAAGGAAGGTTGGTATTGATTTTGGGAGTTTTGGTCCCAGCATTTTAGGAATTAGGGGCCAAAAAGGGCCCAAATAAGCATTTTCTTGGTTTTCGCACTATAACTTTAGTTTATGTTAATAGAAATCTATGAAATTTTGACACAAGGTTTATGACCACAAAAGAAAGGTTGGGATTGATTTTGGGAGTTTTGGTCCCAACAGTTTAGGAATTAGGGGCCAAAAAGGGACCCAAATAAGCATTATTCTTGGTTTTCGCACAATAACTTTAGTTTAAGTAAATAGAAATCAATGAAATTTAAACACAATGTTTATGACCACAAAAGGAAGGTTGGTATTGATTTTGGGAGTTTAGGTCCCAACAGTTTAGGAATTAGGGGCCAAAAAGGGACTCAAATAAGCATTTTTCTTGGTTTTCCCACCATAACGTCAGTATAAGTAGAAAACACAAGGTTTATGACCATAAAAGGAAGGTTGGTATTGATTTTGGGAGTTTAGGTCCCAACAGTTTAGGAATAAGGGGCCCAAAGGGTCCAAAATTAAACTTTGTTTGATTTCATCAAAATTGAATAATCGGGGTTCCTTGATATGTTGAATCTAACTGTGTATGTAGATTCTTAACTTTTGGTCCCGTTTTCTTATTGGTCTACATTAAGGTCCAAAGGGTCCAAAATTAAACTTAGTTTGATTTTGACAAAAAATGAATTGGTTGGGTTTTTTGATATGCTGAATCTAAAAATGTACTTAGATTCTTGATTTTTGGTCCAGTTTTCATTTTGGTCCAAATCGGGGTCCAAAATTAAACTTTGTTTGATTTCATCAAAAATTGAATAAATGGGGTTTTTTGATATGCCAAATCTAACTGTATGTAGATTCTTCATTTTTTGGTCATGTTTTCAAATTGGTCTACATTAAAGTCCAAAGGGTCCAAAATTAAACTTAGTTTGATTTTAACAAAAATTGAAATCTTGGGGTTCTTTGATATGCTGAATCCAAACATGTACTTAGATTTTTGATTATGGGCCCAGTTTTCAAGTTGGTCCAAATCAGGATCTAAAATTATTATATTAAGTATTGTACAATAGCAAGTCTTTTCAATTGCAAAGTATTGCACAATGGCAAGAAATATCTAATTGCACAATATTGTGAAATAGCAAATTTTTTTTTTAATTAGAGTTATCTTTCTTTGTCCAGAATAGTAAGCAAGAAATATCTAATTGCAAAATATTGTGCAATAGCAAGATTTTTTTTTAATTAGAGTTATCTTTCTTTGTCCAGAATCAACTTAAATCTTTGTTATATACAATATACAATGTATGTTCACTTTTTACTACCAACTGATAAATTAAAATAATCTTTACCATTCAGTGATAACAAGCATTTTTTTTACATCTTAATATTTTATGATGCATTTAAATGAGTAGTTATTGTTGCAAACTCCATTAGAAATTTTAATTGAGATTAGTTTTGGAATAAGGGAAAGGGGGATGTGATTAAAAAAAAATGGGTTCAATTTTTCTCATTTGAAATTTCATAAATAAAAAGAAAATTTCTTCAAACATTTTTTTGAGAGGATTAATATTCAACAGCATAGTGAATTGCTCTAAGAGAAAACAAAAATTTTAAGTTCATTAGAACACATTCATTCTGTGTCAGAAACCTATGCTGTGTCAACTATTTAATCACAATCCAAATTTAGAGTTGAATCCAGCTTGAATGTTGTGTCCATACTTGCCCCAACCATTCAGGGTTCAACCTCTGCGGTCGTATAAAGCCATGCCCTGCGGAGCATCTGGTTTGGGTTTTTTTTCTCGATATTACCTCTTTTTCTCCTATTAGTTAAACAGAAAAAAGTACCTTTATTCATAGTAATGAATTAAAGTAGAACAAATCTCACTGCTATTGACAAATGTTATTAAAAATTTAAATACAGAATTGAAGTCAGCATTTTCTATTATCAGTTTTAAAACTTAAACTTGGGACATTTTCAAAATGTTATTTGACAAGAAGTCCCAATTCATTTATTTTACAATGTTTCTGGATTGTAAAACATAATTTACTAACAGTCTTATAAATCATAATATTTTTTTCCAGACAATTCTTTAATCAACCCAGAGATAACTAAGATATTTGACAGGGTCAGACAAAGTGCAGACTTCATGCCCACATGGCAGATGATGGTTAGTGTATATGTAAAATAAATATAAACAAGTCTAAATTGAAATCAATGTTCAAACCTATGATTGCGTTGGATAAAAACCGCAATTTTTATACATATGCATGTAAAACAAATTTCGTTGTTGAGGTTGTCTAAATACAGCACGTGCACAAACAACATTTTCTAAAGACCAAAATAGTGAAAAAGTATATTTCAACAAAATGCATTATATAGAAAATAAATATAGAAAAAGGAAAAAAATATGAAACTTGTTGAGTATTTTTCTCTAAAAGTAATAAGATATTTGTAGGACACTAAAGCACGATGGTCATGCTAAAGTGCGATGGTCTATGCTAAAGTGTAATGGTGTCAGACGCTAAAGTGTGATGTTTTTTTTTTTAAGTGCGTACAGATGACACCCTTAAGTGCGACGGTATGACACGCTGAAGTGTGATGGTATATGACACGCTAAAGTGTGTTGGTTGAACACCCTAAAGCTGCGATGGTGTAACGGGAATGAAGTTCAGGCAATGGTTTTGTTTATAAATCGTGCCGTTGTCTTGTCTTTCTTTTTTGACTTGTTCTACACTAGTCATTTAGTGATCATATATATAGTTTGCTATGCGACGTAAGCCAAGGCTCCATGTTGAAGTCATAATGTTATTAGGTGCATACATCAATGACATTTGGTCTTTGGTGGATAGTTGTTTCATTGACAATTACACCACATCTTCTTATTTGTTTATTGTTTATTGTTTATATTGTATATAAATCAGTCCGTTATTTTTCTCGTTTGAATTGCTTTACACTGGTGGTTTAGATATCCTTTGGTCGTTATAGAGTACTATCTGCGGGGTTATTATACGATAACCTATAGTTAATTACATTAATGACATTTAGCTCTAGATAGAGACTTGTCTCATAGGTAATCATATTATGATACTACACCTCTGGTCGTTAGGTTACTGTCTCAAAGTTGTTGACAAGTATCTGTCTCTTTCACAGACATGATGAACCATATTGAAAAAAAAAAGTTTTATTAAATAATTCAATTATAACTAGAAAGTTAGCTTTATTTCATCCAAGTAATTGACATGGGATTAAAAACATAAATGGAGTTTTTAAATCAAATTTGGACCCTTGGAGTATTTTGCCGTTTTCGCTCTCTTTGACAGTATACACCTTGTCCTTACTAACGTCAGTTTCTATGTTTATGAGAAGTATTTTTTCCCCAGTATTCTGACAGAAATTCGTTTTTTCCTGCCGACACAGCTGGGTCAAAGGTTTGCATTTCTGTTACAGAGGATGATTTTTTGGGAAATGACTCCTCTTCCTACAAACTCTTCTAGCACGGACAAAAAAATGTTCCGATTTGGGATCATTTGTTTCTCTTTTCTTGTCTAGTAAAAACCTTCATCTGCACACACATTCTGGTTTCCGGCATGTCCATTTTTGTTTGTACAAATGGCTTGTAGCGTCATAGTGCTATTTAACGTTGCACATATACATACATTCGCGGAAAAACGCACTGTAGCGCATTGCAGCATCGCACTTTAGCATGTTTCATTAAATAGCGCATGCCATTGCACTTTAGCTTATCAAACCATCTCACTTTAGCCTAGGCCATCGCACTTAAGCGTGACCATCGTATTTTCGCGTCCCCATCGCACTTTAGAGTCCTACATATTTATGTGTGAAAATATACATAAATATATCTGTTTTAGGTAATACCACTATACATAAACCTATATCACAGAAAAAAGGTTTTTGGTTAATATTGGATGTGAAACAGTGTAGGAGTTCTGTGAAGCTGTATTTAATTATGTCAATAACCATGTTAACATTACTGTTAGGAAAAAGAGTTAAATTTCATAAACAATGTTTAATAAAGTCAATGGGTATATATTTACAAAAGTCAATACTATCAATATGTCAATCCCAAATTTGGGGTCTAGTAAAAGAATTCAGATATAAATATGAAATTTTTTTCTAATAAAAAAAACTTATTCAGAAAGTTTTGAGAAGGGAACTTGGAAATGACTGGCAGGATAAACTTGAGTCCTTTGATGAGAAGCCATTTGCTGCAGCATCTATTGGACAGGTTCATAAAGGTGTGCTCCATGATGGTAGAGAGGTGGCAATAAAAATACAGGTAAGTGATAATGGTGCATTTCACACATGTTAAAAGATACAAATCTAGAGAATAACTTACTTATTTTCTTTTAATACTTTCAAGATGTACTCGGTTTACACATCTGTAAAATTTGTTTCATACAAAAATAAATTACAGTTTTAATTACACATCTGTAAAATTTGTTTCATACAAAAATAAATTACAGTTTTAATTATTGTCTTAAATGCTATTGGAACAGTTACTTTGCCTTTTTAACAACAATATTAT
Source organism: Mytilus edulis (assembly GCF_963676685.1). NCBI lineage: Eukaryota > Metazoa > Mollusca > Bivalvia > Mytilida > Mytilidae > Mytilus > Mytilus edulis. The sequence continues at coordinate 65,445,743 of NC_092346.1, read as the reverse complement.
AGGAATCTTGTGACTAAGTGATATTTTTTACAGTATCCAGGAGTAGCTAAAAGCATTAACAGTGATATAAACAACCTGATGTCAGTAATTAACATCTACAATATTCTACCTAAAGGTAAGTTAATATTTACTCTAGATCTGAATCATGAAATACATACCGTAGCTAATATTTTGTGAACTTCATATTTACATTTAAAAATATAAATAAGCTGGAAAAAAAAGAATTTTGACATTCCTCTCATGAAAATGCCTTGGATCATCTCACTTGAGTTGTATTTGAAATACAAATGTAGGGCGAAGGAAAAAAGACTAAAAAAATATTCAGAGAACAGTTGAACCAGTATATGGTAAACTGAAATGGTTTGAATCATTTATTACATGTACGACAAAATAATATCATTTAACATGCATGTATCCATATAAACTTGAAAAGGCAGTTGTACAATAACTTGTCTAATAGTCATTTGACAGTCTGTTTATACAAAAATATACATGATTTGATGAACCTGTGTTATTTTCAGGCTAAAATAACGATCATGTGATAATTTCTTAGATGATTGTCATTGGTATAAGTGATAATTTCTTAGACGATTGAAGTTGAAACTAAGACAGTATTAAACTTATATGTCAGATGAATAAAGGTTCTAGGACTTCTAGTTTGTGATGCTAAAAAGTTGGAATCTTGTTTAATTTTTAGAAAAGATCTGAAATTTATCAAAATATGATTAGTATTGTGCTTGTCATTAGTTAAATTACAAAGCTGGCATTATGTCTGTATGAACTTTTTGTAAAAAATGGTGTATGGTTTTCTTGCTTAAAAAACAGTTTTCCAAATTCACATTTTTACTTTCAGGTCTTTATGTAGAAAATGTGATGGAAGTAGCCAAAATAGAATTAGCATGGGAAGTTGATTATGTGAGGGAGGCGGAATGTGGAAGAAAATTCAAGTAGGTACATCTAAAAAATCATACTTTATAGACACTCAAAGAAAAAAAACAAAGCTTTCAATTGTCTTCTTGATAATATTATATCCCTGACGTTAATAGTGGAGGGGACAGTATAATTTTCATCAACTAAAAATTGAAGATTCATGATATTTTGTTCCAAGCTTCATGTGAGAGTACTACACCTTGTGATGCCTTTCAAATCCATGGATCATCCACCAACTGTTTACTGATTTATAATTATAGGGGTGTCAAATTGTTTGTTTATTTCAATTTTCAGGTGATTAAAGATTTTTTCAAGTTATATGTATTTTGTTGAAGTGAATTTACTTACTACACTCTGAATATAATGTTTTATTGATATCCCATAAATTTTAAGTGATTGAGAACTTAAATGAACTTGAATAATGGTCTGTCTGAATATAAATTTTTAGAATTTGAAATGACCCCCACTGAGTTTTTTTTTCTATGGTTGATTTGAAAAATCTTGTCTTGCCCATGAACTCATTTGTGTGTAAAATAAATTCCATATTGTACTTAGTACATTGATCAGTATTTTATTTTTCAGGAATTTTTTAAAAGATAATGATAGTTTCTATGTACCTGAAGTGATAGATGAATTAAGCACCAAAGAAATATTAACAACAGAATATGTAGAAGGTTTACCTTTGGATCAGTGTGTAGACCTAGACCAAGAAACCAGAAATAAAGTGAGTTATTGTTCATATCATTGTATAGTATTAGTAATAAAGTGACTAACAGGGCATATAGGATTATATAGAGCTCATACTAGCTGTCTAGATTCCAATATAATCTTAATGTTGTGCTTTTATGTTTTGATGTTTCACTTCAAGTCAATTTTTAACAAACAAATGTTTACTTTTACTTCAATTTACGCTTTATATGACCACGAAATTTTTGACGTTGATTGACACAAAATTCATTACGTTATCATTCTTTTCCGATGACATTTGGTTTCCAAACAATAACTTGAGTTCTTAGACAACATTCATCCTGTGTCAGAAACTTATGCTTTGTCAAATATCTAAACAAAATCCAAATTCTGAGCTATATCAAGCTAAAATGTAGTGTCCATACTGACCCCAACTGTTCATTGTTTGACCTCTGCTGTTGTATCAAGCTGCATCCCATGGAGAATTTGAATTTGGTTCTTTTTTTAAATTTTTTATTGACCCCATATTTTCTAGACACGCAATTCTGATACTGAAGATTTTTTCATTGGTACCAATTTTCGTGGTTTGAAAAAACTGTCTTTTGAGTTGATATTTGATTTTGCGGTTTTGCTAAAGTCAACATACAACCTGATAGCAAATTTGCAAATTCGTTGTAACTTCAATTGGTTGTTCATTTGTACTCATGAAATCCACTTAAATTGGTATCCAAGGAATAGTAATGAATCCACAGTAGCTTATTCTTAGCGAGCTGTGCTCAAAGGGAGATAAGTTCCTACATTCAAAGTAGAAAATGTGAGTTTATTAAAGATGAAAATTTCATTATAAGTAATGACTTCAGTTATATTCTGAAACCTTCTTATGGTCAAGGAACAGTAAATGGGCTATGTCACTGTTTTTGCTAAAATTTTGCATTCAACCTTGGCTTCTTAATATGTATGTTGCTTGTTAAAACTAATTATAATTGATTTTGAACATTTTTGTAGATATTGATTCTACTGAAGTACCTCTGAACTTAATTAGCAGATTCATTTTAGGCCTAGGGGTGTGCCATATACCAAAATCAGGTCACCCGGACTGAAGTTTTACCCCTATCTAATATGTTGAAGTATATCCTTCATGTCCAGCTTATAACTTTTCTACCATAAAAGTTTCACATACATACATTTACCAAAGGCAGGTCAATCTTTGATTGATTGACATCTTGTACATTACTTTTGTGTGTTAAAACTTGTGTTGACTCATTTTGCTCAGTGTTCTCCCCAGGCCCATGTTATGATGTATAATTTTGAAGAGTGGTCCTATCAGTTGTTTTGCAATACCTATATTCCTAGCCAACGAGGATGGTCACCGGTGATATAATTTTAAAATCTTATGCTGGTGAAATTTTATCTAACTTGTCAAATCCTGGTATAAAATTTTAGTCAAATTTCAACAAGCACATTGATAGTTAACAACAGGTGATAGATTTTCCTGATGAGGCAGATATGCTAAGTCTTTGTTTAGATGTAAGCTTGTAAACTAGCAAATTAAAAAAATACATTCAGTGTTTGTTATTAAAAAAGCAATCTGTCTAGGTTATTCATGAACATAATAACATTAGTATCCACATACATATTTCATATAATATTTTGTGAAAAAAAAAGTATCGTTAGATTGTAGCTTCCCATAAAGCTCATTAAACCACCTTTTAATAAATTCCCATGATAGATCAGTGATATTGTTGTCTATTTTCAAAACTACCTCTACCGTTTTTTATTGGGAAAAATGCATATTTTTTATTGAAATTGGGAAATTTGTATATTTTATTCTGAACACATCTCCGATTTTTTGCTGACCTTTGCTGTCTTTTTGCACTGTTTTTTCATGTATATTTTGGTTGTCAGACATTTTCAACCTGAAAGATACTTTTCAGAGAGGGGAAAGAAACAGAAGCAATGATAGTACTTAATACATTCAAAACTACATGTGTTACAAACACCATGATGATTCTGATCAGAAAACTGGATCTCAAAAGTGCTTTCTAATATCAAAATAATAACATGAATACGATATTTACGAACATTACTACCAATGCCATCACTGTTTGGGGAAAATGTAAAACTTTTTGGGAAGAATTTTAAGCCATTTTTTTCAGTAATTGGGAATTTTCTCTAGGGGAAAAGGCCGAATTTCGGCTGTTATTTGAGGCAAACAATATTACTGTAGATGCATTTGCTTTTCATGTCCCCGCCATAGTGGAGGACGCATTACGTTTAACCTTTGTATTTGTGTCTGTACGTCAAAAAATTGGTTTCCGTTCCACCAGTTAAAGGGGCACTAGCTGTCAAATTCATTGTAACCGATTTGACTCAAATTCTCATATTTGGTTTATAACCATGTAAAACATTTATCCAAACTATCAAAAGTCTAAAATAAACAGTTTACAGAGCATGGGGTAGATAATATATAGGTTCGTTTCGTGTGTATTTTAGTCCAGACGCCATCTAATTAACTATCAATTTGACCTCAGATGACCATATAAGCGATGTAAACAAAAATAAAGATATGAATAGATTAAACCAACACGTGGATTTGGATTTTTATAGGTCTGTTTGATTTTATTTTATAGATTAAAAATAGATGTTTCTCATTGTTTTTAACCATATAAGAATGATTTTATGTGCATCGAATTAGTAATCAAATGATTTACCGTGGTTTCACTTTCATTGTTGACATTCTTTTTCTTTAAATAACCAGTACACGTACAATGCATGCGTTGTTAATCTCTAGCTAGGGGTTAACTTGAAGTTCACATGAATACCGGTTAGAATGATGATGACGTTTTCACTTGCAAGTGAATCAGTCAAAAATTATGTTTAATCGCTTATTTCAACAAAATTAAAGGAAATTGATTGCTAAAAGCATATTATTATTCCAATTCGATTAATGATTGATCTAAAAAAAATCATACTTTATTTTTTTATATATATCGTAGCTAGTGCCCCTTTAAGTTTGCCTTATCCAAATGTTATGAAACTTATACACAATTCTAATTACCACAAAACATGGATCAAGTTTGAATTTTGGTGGTGTGACTTTCACTATTCTAGAGTTATGCCCCTTTACAAATGGATTAATTGCTAAATTTTAATACGACCGCAAAAATTGAAAAATATTTGGTCGTATATTGGTATCACGTTGGCGTTGTCGTCGTCTTCCGAAGACATTTGGTTTTCGCACTATAACTTTAGTATAAGTAAATAGAAATCTATGAAATTTTAACACAAGGTTTATGACCACAAAAGGAAGGTTGGGATAGATTTTGGGAGTTTTGGTCCCAACAGTTTAGGAATTAGGGGCCAAAAAGGGCCCAAATAAGCATTTTCTTGGTTTTCGCACTATAACTTTAGTTTAAGTAAATAGAAATCTATGAAATTTTGACACAAGGTTTATGACCACTAAAGGAAGGTTGGTATAGATTTTGGGAGTTTTGGTTTTAACAGTTTAGGAATTAGGGGCTAAAAAAGGGCCCAAATAAGCATTATTCTTGGTTTTCGCACAATAACTTTAGTATAAGTAAATAGAAATCAAGGAAATTTAAACACAAGGTTTATGAAAACAAAAGAAAGGTTGGGATTGATTTTGGGAGTTGAGGTCCCAACAGTTTAGTAATTAGGGGCCAAAAAGGGGCCCAAAAAAGCATTTTTCTTGGTTTTCGCACCATAACTTTAGTATAAGTAAATAGAAATCTATGAAATTTAAACACAAGGTTTATGACCATAAAAGGAAGGTTGGGATTGATTTGGGAGTTTTGGTCCCAACAGTTTAGGAATAAGGGGCTCAAAGGGTCCAAAATTAAACTTTGTTTGATTTCATCAAAAATTAAATAATTGGGGTTGTTTGATATGCCGAATCTAACTGTGTATGTAGATTCTTAATTTTTGGTCCCGTTTTCAAATTGGTCTACATTAAGGTCCAGAGGGTCCAAAATTAAACTTAGCATAGTTTGATTTTAACAAAAATTGAATCCTTGGGGTTCTTTGATATGCTGAATCTAAAAATGTACTTAGATTTTTCATTATTGGCCCAGTTTTCAAGTTGGTCCAAATCGGGGTCGAAAATTAAACTTTGTTTGATATCATCAAAAATTGAATAATTGGGGTTCTTTGATATGCCAAATCTAACTGTGTATGTAGATTCTTCATTTTTGGTCCCGTTTTCAAATTGGTCTACATTTAAAGTCCAAAGGGTCCAAAATTAAACTAAGTTTGATTTTAACAAAAATTGAATTCTTGGGCTTCTTTGATATGCTGAATCTAAACATGTACTTAGATTTTTGATTATGGGCCCAGTTTTCAAGTTGGTCCAAATCAGGATCCAAAATTATTATATTAAGTATTGTGCAATAGCAAGAAATTTTCAATTGCACAGTATTCAGCATAGCAAGAAATTTTCAATTGCACAGTATTGCGCAATAGCAAAAAATCTTCAATTGCACAGTATTGTGCAATAGCAAGTATTTTCAATTGCACAGTATTGCGGAATAGCAAGAAATATCTGATTGCACAATATTGCGCAATAGCAAGAAATTTTCAATTGGAGTTATCTTTCTTTGTCCAGAATAGTAGTTGAATCAACTTAAATCATTGTTTTATACAATTTACAATGTATATTCACTTTTACTACCAACTGATAAATTAAAACAATCTTTACCATACAGTGATAACAAGCAGAGGATTAATATTCAACAGCATAGTGAATTGCTCAAAGGCAAAACAAATATTTTAAGTTCATTAGACCACATTCATTCTGTGTCAGAAACCTATGCTGTGTCAACTATTTAATCACAATCCAAATTTAGAGCTGAATCCAGCTTGAATGTTGTGTCCATACTTGCCCAAACCGTTCAGGGTTCAACCTTTGTGGTCGTATAAAACTGCGCCCTGCGGAGCATCTGGTTCTTTTCTGTTCTGTGACTTTAGTTTTTCGACAACCAAATGTTATGAAACTTATACACAATGCTTATTACCACAAAACACAGATCAAGTTTGAATTTTGGTGGTGTCAGTTTTACTGTTCTTAAATTATGCTTGTTCCTGTACTGTCACTTTAGTTTGCGTCAACCAAATTTTATGAAACTTATACACAATGTATTACCACAAAAACTCAGATCTAGTACAAATTTTGATACCTTCACTTTTAGCTTTCTTCAGTTATGTGCCTTTATAACTTTATATGATATGCAAGTGGGGGCATCGTCTGTTTCCCATGGACACATTTCAAATTTATTATACCCCACGCAACGAAGTTGCGGAGGGTAAAATGTTTTTGACCCGTCCGTCCGTCAGTCCTGTTTCTTGTCATCGCAACTCCTCTCAAACCACACAACAGAATTTCACGAAACCTTTTCAGATAATAAGGACATACTATGTAGTTGTGCATATCGACGGGAAATTGCGATTCAATTTTTTTTCTAGGAGTTACGCCCTTTTAAACTTATTTGCTTCAATGTACTACTGCAACAGTTTGTCATCGCAACTCCTCTGAAACTACATAACAGAATTTCATGAAACCTTTTCAGATAATAAGGACATACTATGTAGATGTGCATATCGACAGGAAATCATGATTCAATTTTTTTTCTAGGAGTTACACCTCTTTGAACTTATTTGCTTTAAGGTACTACTTCAATAGTTTGTCATCTCAACTCTTCTGAAACCTCAGAACAGAATTTCATGAAACTTTGTAGATAATAAGAACATACTACATAGATGTGCATATCAACAGGAAATTACGATTCAATTTTTTTTGTAGGAGTTATGCCCTTTGAACTTATTTGCTTCAATGTACTTCTGCAACAGTTTGTCATCTCAACTCCTCTGAAAATACACAACAGAATTTCATGAAATTTTGTAGATAATAAGGACATACTATGTAGATGTGTATATTGACAGGAAATTATTATTCAGTATATTTTCTTATACAATTTTTTTTTCTTATACTTATTTAATTTCTCCAATGACAATGTGGGGACGTGGGGTATGTGAGCGTGCTCACTAAGGTTCTTTAATTTGTTCAATATATTACTGTTACATAATTATTGATTTTATATTGATTTCATTTAGTATATACACATTGTATGTACTTTGTTATCAAATTTTCAATTGATAGATAAATAAGATAAGTTTTAAAACAGCTACAATGATTTTTTTAAATTCCATTGACAGCTTGGTATTTATCAATCTTACTAACTTTATACTATAAAACTGTTTAAACATCTGATAGTGGACTTATTTATAATAACAGTTTTAAAGATCTTTTTTTTAAATGGGGACTGCAAGTTCAGTCCAGAGAAGTCAGGTTCCCATTGGGTGTCAGCTCTGTCAAGGTAGAAATAGAATTCAGTGGAAATGTGTGAACTGTCAGTTTTTAATGTGCACCATTTGTAAAGACAACATTCATCTTAGAATTGCTAAAGACCACAAAATCATAAGTATTAGTGATATAGGGGAGCTAGATTCAGGAGAAAGTTTTAACTTTAGTGACACACACTGTAAGGAACATTTTGATCAGGTCTGCTGTTCGTACTGTAGTTCTTGTAATACAGTTGTCTGTGTAAAATGTTTAATGACAGTACATAATGGACATAAGTTTGTAGATGAAGCAGATTTTCTTTGTAAGAAAAAGCAAATTTGGAAAGGAAAAACAAGTGCAGTGAAAAAAATAGATCAACTCTGTAAGGATGAACATAAACTGAAAAATATTAAACAATTGGAGGGTGAGATGTATAGTAAAGCAATAGAAGATATCCATGAGAAAGCTAGAGAGGATATGGATTGGCTTTCTAATATAATTTTTCAATTGGATGAGAAAATAAAATCAGTAAATCTGACAATTGATACAGAATTGACAAACATTGATAGAGAAAAGGGAAAAGTTAAGGAGTTTATAGATATTGTTGACATGATAACAAGTTCAAAAGATTTCTGTCAGTTCTTTGAGAAGTTTGATGAATTGATTGCATCATTGACTTGTGACATTAAACCACTTCAAGAACATTTTGGATCAATATCTGAATTTATTAAAGAGCATATTATAGTCAGTGAGTTTGATCATCAAAATACAGCAGCATCAGATTCAGAAAGAACAGATTCAGATTCAGAGGCAACCGAATTAGTTAAAACCTATACTACAGATATTAGGAGTATTCATTTCCTAACTGAGTTATCTGATCAAACACTGTTGATATCTGACAATCAATCAGAAGTACTACAACATGTGAAATTAGAAGAAACCAATGCCAAAGTGATAGCTAACTTTACTATCCAGATATTTGGCATGGCAGTCAGTCCTTCAGGTGACATACTTGTATCAACTGGTGACACAATGCTGAAAGTATTTGATATAAAGACGGGAAAGATGACAGATTCACCATACAGTGTACATCCTTTAAAGTCATGTTCCATACATGTAAATCAAGATCAGAGAGTTATAATAGGAGTTAGATCTTCAGAAGCAGACGTTGGTGCCACAGGAAGATGTGTTGTGATTGTCATGGATCAAGAAGGGAATTGCCTAATGGAATATGAACATGATAATAACAAAATACCATTATTTACACACCCTGCCAACATAACTAGTACTAAAGATGGTAATATATGTGTCTTGGACATTATGTTATGTCATACTGATGAAACAGGTAGAATAGTAGTTTTAGCACCGGGAGGAGATGTCATACAGATATACTCTGGTCATCCTGATATTAACAATGTTGGCAGACCATTTATACCTGGAGATATATCAACAATTTCATCAGGTGGTATCATTGTTACAGATACTAAAACCCAAACATTACATATTTTAGATAATGATGGACAGTTCATTATCTGCTACAATATATTGGACATAGGAATCAACTATCCATATTCTCTAGCTATGTCTCTGTCAGGTCATTTATATATAGGAGGTACCTGTGAACAAGGAAGTCCAGACACCTACAAGACCAAACTTTATCAATTGAAATATCATGAAATTTAATTTAGAAGATGCAAAGTGTTTGTTTTATGATGAAAATAGATTACTTCTTTGTGTTAAGGTAGATTCATGGTATACCGCCATCTTGGATTGTACAATCACAGTACAAAATTGGTCTAGTTATTTGCCTAAATCTGCAAGTTTGGAGACAGATTTGTAATTCAATGGTTAAGACTGTTTTTTACATATAAAGAAAACTTGTTAATTATTAGTATTATACAAAATATTTTAACAACTATCATTTTTTTTAGTTTTAAAATCATTTTTTTCAAATGAGCCATTTAAGGGGAGATAACTCTTTTAGTACAAAATTTATACTGGGCTAATAGGGATTTTTTTTATTTTTACTTGTAGCAAGAAAACAATTTCGGTGACACCATGTTTTCTTTTTATTTTCTTAAAACATATTATGAAACCTTTCTTCTCACAATTTATTTCAAAATTCTGTCTCATAGAAAAATTTTTATGCACACTAATGTTTTTTTTCATGAACAAACTAACCAAATTTGGGCAATTTTCAACGACTCATAGCACGGTGACCCATACTTTTTATTAATTTTTTTGAAAAGAGCATAGTAAAATCTTCATTTTGGCAAATTAAAATTATGCCTGAAACTTTTTACAGATGCGCAGATTTGTCTGTACTCAGAGTAAATTTTGAGGTGAAAATACGGCCATTTTAGCCATAGGGTCCACATGAACCTTAAATACAGTTGTATAATCATTGGTATAACTCATTTCCAAAGAAATCTTTTTGACTCCTCCAGACCTCCACTCTGTTATGTTCATTGACTTGAAAGTTGTTTCCATAGTTTACATGTTAATGGTTGTTCATGCCAGCCCATTATTTTTTAACATAGAGATTACCATTGTATTTCTGTTGTTTCAGTCTTAATATCACTTCTATCTATCGTATAGTTCATGAAACTTTCAGGGGAATCTTGGCCTTTAAAACTACTGTGAACACTCTCATGAAGTATTTGAATGATTCTAATTAGAGTTATCTCCCTTTTCTCAATTTAAAATGTATGTGTTAAAAATCAGTTTGAAAGAATCATAAATTTGGCATAATTAATAAGAACACTTTTTACAAAGATTTTTTATAAAATTTTATTTTCCATTATGTATAAGGTACTATGTCGATGATAGATATTTGGAGCACATTACACACCAAAATCATAAAACTTTCGAGCACGATTTTTGTACTCAGACTCGAGAATCAACCAATCAAAATGCTTGATTTCATGTTTCGAGCATGATTTTTGTGCTCCGAGCACTGAGCAAAGTTTTATGACTTCAACCCGCCAAATATCTATTTACTAGTTTGTTGTTTCAAATCTGAAGAAATTGCCACATCCCTCATCTTATTAGTATATTTTTAGGGTATATCATTACAATACATGTTGGGTTTTAAAATACTTAGAAAATCAAAGACAGAAGGATCTACAATATTAATGTGCCTAGGAATATATGAATAGAAGAAATTTGACAGAATAAATTTATGCTACATTTCGTTGTGTACCTCTTGATTATTAATTTCACCAGGTTGAGTTTGAGATTACCTGATTGTTGCTTTAAGAATAAATAATGTTAATTTTCACTAATTGCTTGAATTTTATATGCAAGTAAAATGCATATTCAGGAAGAGAACAAGTTAATCTGATAAGAGCATGAACCATGAACCCCTCTTTTTACTACATCGACATACTGAGCAGAATTTTGATATGCTAGTTTACATTGTTATGAGGAAGATATGTTTATACCCAACCTGGATACATTATTCTGACTCAAATCTGACCAGCCTTTAGCTGATGATATTGAATAAAATAAACTAACAAAAAAGTTAGACAAAGGACATACACCTACCTACAGTTCTCAACAGAAAAAAATTAAAAAACAAAAGATTACAAACAAGTTATGGGTTTGATAGTCTTGTAATCATTGTTATAAGTTATACTGAAATAACACAAAATGTACTGGTCAATGCCAAGTTCATCTTGTCTGAAGGAATAATCCATTGTTTGCACTTTTTGCACTTTTTGCACTTTTTCAAGACAATGATATGTTACAACCTAAGTTTGTTCGTCACCATTTCAGTAACAATAAGTTTCTGTATGATACAGACAGACAGTATATATCCAACTCATCATCACTAAGGTAGAGTCTCATGTCAGTGTTATACACCTGTTATTACCTGTTATTACATGTTCTTGTCTAAAATCAATGGTTAACCATGAAGGTGTCCCCTAGCAATCAAAATAAATTAAAAAACCAAAAAAATGTACAGGAAGCAACTTATAACTCCTTAAGATTTCTAATTATTTACTAAGAACAAACTATTAATCAACTTTGATTATTTTTTCAGAGCTTATAGCCAAGCTGAAATGATTTTTTATATGACCGCATATTTTTGTTGTTGTGTAATGGTATAGGTATGTTGTCAAGTCACATAGGTTGTTTTTTTTTAACAAACATAATTTAAAAAGATTTTTTTGTACTTCTTTGCAATTTATTCCAGTTCTGAATTGACTTTTTTCCATTAAATTTGATGGTAAATTGGGATCTATGTTAATTTCAATGTCAATAATTTAATGAGTTGTCACTTTGTCTTTCCCTCAGTCTGTGAATCCACCAATTTTTATCAGAACCATTTGAATTTTGCCTTAAAATCATACACACGGAAAATTGTCACCACATAATTTAATCACAAGTAATGCCCTGATATATTTATCTTGCACAAGTTTGCTTTGTCAGAAGTGTCTTTTGATGTCCAACATCCTATAAACAACTCACTGCTTTTCCCAACCAAGCAAATAGCTAAGGAGATTGGATGTAATATCCCTTTATCTTTTATATCACAGATGGTCAAGAGATGTCCAACATTGTTAATTATGTGTAATACACTATTGACAAAGTCAGCTACTACAACATTGTCTGACATGGTAGTCACCACTGACTGTGGATCAAAAGGATATTCTTCTAACTTAGTGTCATGTTGTCCTCTATAAAAAGATATATTGGTCTTTCCAAACACCAAGACTCTTTTACTTCCATCCACTAAAAAAATATTGCCATTGGTTGTACTTGTAATAGACTGTGAGTAGCTATCAATTATAGGTTTATTGTTTTTATCATTGTCAAACACAGTTACAACGCTGCCGTCTGTATTCATAATAAGAACTACAACTTTATATGGAGAGGGAGCTTCTCCAGTAACTACAACTAGACCACTGGCATCTACATGAACTCTTTCTAACTTAGCATAATCTGCACAGTATCTAGAGTCTATAATTTTACTAGAGCCTTGGCTGATCTGCTTCAGTCTCGATTCCCCTGTAGCTAGAAGGAGATCATTTGTAGGAGTAACTGCGACATCTAGCACTGCTACATTAAAACTAGATATTACCTTTAGTTTATCATCTTCAACAATCACTTTCTGCAATGCTGTAGAATGAGTGACATAGGTAAAGGGGTGAAATACAACCTTTCCATCACCAATCCACAAAGAACCATCCAAGGATACATCTAAACACCTGATGTAATCCATTCTAGTAGAATATTTCTTGTCACTAGTTATATTAACATCAGTAGCAGGTGCTTGATGTGGTACATTGCTTACTTCCTTAATGTCCATGATTCTGTGCTGTCGCTCTGTTTTAATTTTATTATGTATATTGTTTTTACATTGTATGCACATCAGTAGGTCACAGTCCACACATTTCCATTTTATTTTTGGATCTCTATTACACAACTGGCATAAAGAAGGACATTGTTCCTGTGGTACATATGTCGCCATGTTACATATATTTATTATGCCTCTGACTTTATCACTACTTCAGATCAGGTCTTTATCAAAATCAAATCTATAAAGTGTTTAAATTTGATAATTTAATATTTATCATTTAATGATTATTGCTGATCTTACTTATTTGTATAGGTGTATCATTAATGTAGATAAAAATCATCTTTAATTCATACAGTCACAGTTCAAAAGTGTTTCCTCACCTGACAATTTTCCTATATTTTTGTTAATATATATATGGCTTGTCTTACCACAAATATTTCTGGACTCTGGACAATGTTAATTTAACTTTGTATGCATGTTTTACATGCTGACCATTGGCTGATGTGTCTTTGTTTTATCAACATTGTTTTATGCTATTTTACCTTATAGAGTACAACAACACTTTGTATCTTCATTTGAGTCACAATAACAGGTATATGTCGTGCTGGAATGACTTTTCTTATTTTTGCAGTTGTTTTTTTTTTGTGTCAAGTTGGTAGTTTTCTCTTATGAAATTAGTCTACCTCTCCTCAATTCTATAATGGTGGTCTAGTTAAATTTTGATAAAGAATTCCCCTTATACCAGTACATTGCAAGTCATTTCTTAAAACAAATGTGCCTATTTAACCTGTTCTTTGGTGAAACTTGAGTTAAAAGTTAGAAAATACCATGGTGATGATAAAAAAGAAGTTGAATCAATCAATTGCAGCCAAAGGAGTAGATGGCAAACAATTGTCTATATAACATTTCACAGAAACTGAGCAAACCCATTTAATATTGGTACTTTAACCGACTTATTATTTGCGAAAAATCTATTGAAACAATTATTAAGCAGGAAAGGAAGACAGTTGTTGATACTGATGACAAAATTGAGGTTAAATGGAGGTCAATAAAGTTTGATATTGTCGATTATCAGTTTCACCGTTGTGTTTCTTGAAAGATTGAAAAATGGTGTTTCCAGTCATGCTTGTGCTTTAACTCGTGGACAGTCCAACCAAAGCTTTTCAAATTTTAATGTTGTTACATGTGACAAAATGCAAGTCAAGTTTGATATTGATGATTGTCACTTTTAGCATTCAGAAGTTATGGTCCTGGTGATATTAAAAAATGCCAGGACACAAATAAATGTTGAAAAATCCAGTTTGCTGTCACTCTGACAGCCTTTTGTTTAAAGTTGGATGCAGGAATTTTGATTTGTTTTATGGGTTTTGCCATTAATTGTACATATAGCTATAAGGAATAGGATGGGAACAGGGAACAATTTTTACTACCACTGTGTAAAATTTGAAAGTTATATCTAGACTTTACTTAAATAACCCAAAGGGTCTATATTTTTTATTTTTAAATTATATTAAAAGGGTACTGTTTTTCACTAGAGAACTCTACCATTCTTGTAAATATTAATATCCAGATCATTATAGGTTCCTCTTGTTTGTCATTGTTGACTGTATGCATAGATACATTAAAAGAGAGGCACTCTTTAGACTTGAGAGCCTCCTCTTTACACTTCTAGTGCTCTAATGAGGTCAATATAAGTTTTTCAGGTGAGTACAGGATCTTCAGCACCTGAGATGTTAACATATAGTGTGCTGATTGTTATGATGCTGAGTCATTGCTGACTTTCAGACTAAGTGTCACTGTGTCAGTATGAGTGTTTCATGTGGATTAACTTACCATTATTATTGTATTACTGCTCTTAGAGACTAAGTATTATGACTGTTTTACCTGTTTTTTAATAGAGACAGCTTTTCATAATAAAAAATCATCTGTGTTTTGGTTTCCTTGTAGTTGTTTGGAATGGAATTCTAGTACAGCTAATAATGTACTATATAAAAGTACATATTTGATATATAGAAGGTGCATTTTATACAGGTGTTAAGTATACTATGTTACTATGCAGTGACTGCTTTAACAGATCTTACTTGTGTTGATAGGTTTTCAGTCTGTTTTTATCTTGATATTCAATGACTGATCTAGTTATGTAATTTAAAAGTACATTATTGTCTTATTTTTATATGCAAACAAAAGGTCAATGAGATGCAGAGAGATAAAACACATGTGTGATAAGAAATTTGACAAGAGCTTCAGTATTATATGTCCAACGTAAGACTTCAAACCTTTCAAGACTGTTAGAAACTGTAGATACAAAAAATTCAAAATTTATAAAAAAATTAATACACAAAATAATTTTTGCAAGATTTTAAAATCTAAAATGGAATACACATCAAAAAGTCAAGAAATTATGTTTTAAATAATAAGAACTTTTAAAGTAAAAAATTGTTATAATGGAATTTAGATAAATTTAATTAGTTGAAATTTTTGGGCTTATAAATGAATACAATTTAGCTTAAATGAACTCACTGTGTTGAAGGGAAATTCCCTTATTCTAAATGTCAGTGGAGATCTATAGTATTAGTGTTGATTCATTTTGAAAGTTAATCTTTCATTCTGTTAATTTATCAGTTAAAAACAAATACCACATCATAATGTATTAAGTAGAGAGAGGAAGATTAATTGTTTTGCATTTGTTAAAAGTTCATTAACTGGCTGTTGGTAATATAAAGAACATGCATTTAGTCTCCAGCAAATGTTCTTAAAAGAGCAAGAATTGAAATGGAGGATTTACTTAGCAAGGTGGAAGATCCATTCTGTAATACTCAGGATTGTTTTCCTGAAAGAAGGAATTTAAGTTTCGATGACACTGTTTACTCGATTTCAACTGATGATATATTTGGATGTGTTGTTGCAATCATGATTCCCATTATATTTATTGGGAACTCTCTTGTTATTATAACATTGTACAGATTTCCAAAGTTTAGAACAACAACCAATTTATTGATCGGAAGTCTTGCTATGGCTGATCTTCTGCTTAGTGTGGTGACTTTACCGTTGTACGTGTGCTTTTATTTCCATGGCGATGCTTTAAGTAGAATAAAATATCTGTGTCTAGTAAAGTATAGCTTTGCACTGGGAACATTGAGTGCATCCTTAATAAGCCTTGTTGCCATTGCATTTGACCGCTTCATTGCTATAACAAGACCTTTAATTTATCGTGTAACAATGACCAAAAGAAGAGCTATGTTTATAATAGTTGGTATATGGATGTATCATGTGATTGTGGCTTTCTTACCATTAATTGGATGGAATCATTACAATGAATTGAATAATAACGTAACTCACATCTGTAATTTCTTCACGGTATTACCTGTGCCATATACAGTTCTTACGACACCAGTTGTTATTATGCTAGCAATTGTTATATCAACCTACTTATATTTCAAAATTTATCAAGAAACTGTTAGCTATAGTAAACGTCAGTTAGAGAGGAGGTCCACTTCCTCCAATAAGGTGTTTGGACGAAGGCAGTTTAAGAGGGATACAAAATCAGCTAAGATGATGGGACTAATTTCTATACTATTCTACCTATTCTGGATCCCATTTATGATTGGATGCATTATAAAGTACATTTCAAACAATAAGCACTCGTCAGAAATGATCAAAAATATTTTTCTGACTCTTGCTATGAGTAATTCTGCTGTAAATCCCTTCATTTATTGTTGGCTTAGAGAAGATTTCAGAACTGCCTTTCTCATAATAGTTTGTTGTAGAAAAACATCAAGTATTCGGCAAATGACTTCCATGAAACAAAATTTGGGAATAAAAGGGACATACAACTTCAACAAATCTCAAAATAGGAAGAGTTCATTGTTTACTATTGAAAAGGTGCTTAAGCCTCTACAATCTAACTTGAGTGATAGCATCACATCATCTTATGGAGATGCATCTGATTGTGAGACACCACAAAGTGTCGCCAGCGATGCTGATACACCACATAGTGTTTTCAATGATGGAACATTCTCGTTCAGTAAAAGTGATACGGCTAGTTCTATGAACAGTTCAATGACTACAAGACTTTAGTTTCCTATAAATTTAAAACAACATGTATATATTAGATTTCTTCTTAACTTTTTTATTTTGTTAGATATATTTGTATTGTGCTTCTAAACATATTTTTCTCAGATATAATATTAACAACTAATTTACTTTCCTATCCAATTATATTTATGGCTTTTAGAATAAAAATAAAACTTTTTGAATTGGTTTGTTTTACTGAATTTAATTGGAGATCATTTGCATATATTAATTTCAAAATTTCATTAATCAAAAGATACCAGATGATCTTTTAGCAAAATATTTGGAGTTATCTCCCATAGGTTATGTATGGAAAAGATGAAGTTATTTTTATGCCCCACCTACGATAGTAGAGGGGCATTATGTTTTCTGGTCTGTGCGTCCGTCCGCCCGTTCGTTCGTCTGTTCGTCCGTCTGTCCCGCTTCAGGTTAAAGTTTTTGGTCGAGGTAGTTTTTGATGAAGTTGAAGTCCAATCGACTTCAAACTTGGTACACATGTTCCCTATGATATGATCTTTCTAATTTTAATGCCAAATTAGAGATTTTACCCCAATTTCACGGTCCACTGAACATAGAAAATGATAGTGCGAGTGGGGCATTCGTGTACTGAGGACACATTCTTGTTAATCATTATGTCAACATATAATTTTAAACTTTCTGCTGCAAGTATTCTTGCAAAAGTCGAGTATGCTGAAAAAATGCTTTGATCACATGTTTGGTTGGATCTAAAACAAATAATAAAAAACAATACTAAAAAAAAAAAAAAATGACAATTTAAAGCTTGTTGAATTCAATCTTATTTTGTGTCTGTTACAAGACAGGCTATTTAAACTGTTTGTTTGTTTGTTGTTTTGTTTTGTACCTCTGTTTTGATGGTCCTGTCTCCTGTCATAACCTCCAATGTGTGAGGTCTTTATTTTGCATTGGCTGGGTATACTTGAAAAAAGTTAATTGCTGCTTCTTAGCAGGCTGTATTTAGTAGTAAGAGCATAAATATTGGTTGACCCAGAGTTAGAATAATGTGACTGTTCCCATTTGAACCAGCATCTTACTGATTGGTACTTTACAAAGCAAGGTTTATATTTGTATCACATTACCATGTTCTTATCCAGATACACTTGTGATATTTCACTTGGATGTAAAGTACCAATGATTGAGTCCATCATCATATCTTACAGACACATCAACAACTACAAATGTAGTATCATACATACTTTATTGCACATCCTAATTTGTAGATGTGTTTCCCTGAATTTTATGAAAAATCTCTTATCTTAGTACAATAAAGAATCATTTTAAAATATTTTGTATATGGAAATTGTTGCAAATAACTTGTTCTCTCTACCTCAAATGTCAAACAAAATGTTCATGGAAGTAATTAACGGAATCTGACCTAGTTCATCATAAATTTATAATTACCAAACTTGGTTTAACCTTGCTGTCATGACATGGTCCAGAGTTTTGTCCAGATTTGTTTCTCATTAACTATCGTTCATGGGTCAACAGACGCTTAAAATTGAATTCTGGAAAAAGCTAAGACATCTGACAGATGTTATGGACTTTTGTATAAAAGAACTGATAAAAACGAAAAACAAATATGACGAACAGCAACCAAAGACATCTCTGAATTACAGACACCTTACTGCACAGGCACTGGGATGTAAAGTCTTGGTTTAATACATTTTACTAGTGCTCAATTCTTCCTTAACCTGGGACAGTGGTGTAACACAACCTAACAATAAACTTTTAAAAAAATCATTAGAAAATTGATTTGCTCTGATGATGATCAGATTGGCTCACAGCACAAAAAACCCAACTAACCAAGATATAAAACTCAAAGTTTCTAATAAATATCCTGTTTTTCATTTTCAAGATTCAGCTTTTTTTTTTATGTTTTCTTGATTTAGATGTTTTCTTGAAAACAAATTGGATAGAGAAAAACAGTAAATAGCAAAATTGATAAACAAGAAAATTGAGATCTACTTATCAATCTATTGGTCCTTAATAGAGTAATGCCTGCTTAGGTACCTGATATTTAGGAAATATTTAATAGTTATCCCACGAGGATGTGGTGTGTCAGTGTAAGATCACTCCGATGGCCGGAGGCCAGAGGGTGATCTAACACTGACACACCAAGTCCGAATGGGATAACCATTTTACATCCCAGCTGTTTTAGATTAGACGAAAAACCATTTACAATTCATAAAATCTAGTGAAGAACGCCACACAACCATTATAATATACTTTATATATTACTATATGATGTATACCCTTTATGACCCTGAACATGATGAGTAGATATCAAAAATGTCAACTCGACCCAGTGGCCAATCGGCCCACACTATATCGCTACTTTATAAAAAAAAATCGCCCCACTCTTGTTTACCAACTCTCCCCACTTTTGAAAAAGTGTGAAATCAAATTCAACAATCAGTCTGACAACTCACTTATTAACGAAAAGGGTTTAAAACCCACTGAATAAAGGTCTGCCAACTTGCCCCATTTATAAAAATATCTCGCTTCCTTTATGTATGTTAATTTACTGATAATTCCTATCTAGTCGTCCTAGTGTAGTGGTATGTGTCATGGCTTGATATGCTAAAGGTCTTGAGTTCGAATCCCAGCATATACATTGGATTTTTTTCTACGTGAATTTTGATAGATAGTCTTTTCCGTATAATTAACTATAAGTTTTATAGTGGATTTGACATTCCCGCCAAAATATTACAAAACAAAGGAAAGCATGCTTAACAAAGAAACTCAAACTGGGGTAATCCGGCTCAGATCACCCCTGTTAGAACACAAAGGAGCTGGGATGTAAGTTATGTTATCCTGGCTTTGAAGTAAGAGAAAAATATTGTTGGCTTTTATTTCAAATGAACGTTCTCATAAAAGGGTAAATTTAAAGATATTTGTGTTTACAAACAAACAAAAGGCAACAAGAGAAGATGGTTATGAATATCAATATAACATATTTTTTAAATCATACCTAGCAGCCTCAAGTTTCTCTAGACACTTTAAATGAATAAAGATTCAATTTAGCTCTAAGGGTTGCAATTTCTGAGACACAAGTTAGTTGATGATGCACATTAAAGACACTTATTGATCTTAATTAATATTTTTGTTGCATTGGGTGCATTCTTAATTGAATTCCTTAGAAATAAACTCTGCCAGCATTTGCTTAAAATTACTATATAATTAAAGAATGGATTGTACTGTTTCAAAGATGTATACCAGTGGTTGCTGTTGCTACTGCATCACACACATTATTGTGTCCATTTGCTTAACATAAACATGTATTATACCTTCAATTTTAACACAATATAGTCATACCCAAGGATTGATTTACTATATATGCTATATTATATCAAGCAGATTGGTTGATTTATTGATTGGTGTTTAATGCCACTTTCAGCACCATTGTGCTTTTTCTTCGCAGTCATTTAGTTTTGTGTAGGAAGCTGGAGTGCACAAGAGAGAACCACTGACCTTCATAGGAAAGCTGATAATCCTAGTCAATTAAGTAGAGTGCACCTGCATCATGAGGGATTCAAACTGCAAACCTCAGTGTTGACCAGCTAGTGATATTGCACTACTATATATATAAAAAAGATGTGGTATGATTGCCAAAGAGACAACTCTCAACAAAAGACCAAATGACAAAAAAATTAACAACTATAGGTAACGGTACGGCCTTCAACAATGAGGAAAGCCAATCCCGCATAGTAAAAAAAAAGACCCCAAAATAATACTAGTTCACTCAGCCACTGATGTCCCTATAACAAGTAGAAGATACCTAACAAACAATGTTAACAGGACAAATGAAAAAATGTGAAAGGAGTAGGTCCAGTAAGACCCCTTTTCGGCCCCAAAATATAGCAGTTTTACAAAATTGTAAAAATGTAAACTTTTAATGGTTTATTGACAGTCGAATGCTTCTGCTACATAAATATGGGCTCTTACTAGCACCATTAAGTCATGCTAAATTACTGAAATTTTCACAATTCTAGCATTTTAGTTAAATTTTAGACGGTTTTCGTGTAAAACGAAAGTGGCCGCATTCGTGTTCATTCTTAATATTGAAATGTAAGTTGTATTTTATGATAATACATAACATATATAAAGGTTGAGGATGAACACGGATGCGGCCACTTTCATTTTTGACAAAAACCATCTGAAAAATGACATTTTTTTGAATATTTGGTAGATTTTTCATATTTGAGCTCGAATCGGATCGTTTTTAATGACTAAATCAGTTAAAATCTTTCACATAAACTAATTGATTCAAAAGAAATAGACACTTAAGTGTTTAAAAAGTGGTCAAAATCTTTCGTCAGATGAACCTGAAGACAAGCTGAAAGGACCTCCTTTTCTAAAGTATGATTAGATTGATTAATTGGAATTTTGGTAGTAAAACCACTACTTTCCCTTAAAAAATTGATAGCCATTGTCATTATTTTTTTCTGGGAAATTGCATAACTTTTGAAGTCACTGCTTTTAATTGTTGCTTTATAAATTGAAATGAGGAGAAAATTGATTTTCTTCAAATACACACTTGAAAGTCTGAAATAAAATACTGCCTTATTTACAAATCAAACTGAATCCTTCAGTCAAAGATGTGACATTGTTAATTTAAAAAAGATAGTCAGTATTCAACTCAACTGTTTTGGCTTCATATCATTAATTGTAAGTCCATCTCATTTCAGATTGGTCAAAATTTACTATATCTAACTTTAACAGAATTATTTGAATGGAGATTTATGCAGACAGATCCTAACTGGTCAAATTTCTTCTATGATCCTAAAACAGATAAGGTAGGTAAAATATAGTGTTCAGAAAGAAAGATAGAAATAGTGTTCAGAAAGAAAGATAGAAATAGCATTCAGAAAGAAAGAGTAAAATACTCAGTGTTTTTAAAGAAAGAGTAAAATATACATCATTTAGAAAAAAAGAAATTTTCACATGTACAGCATTTAGAAAAAAAAAGAAAATACAAACAGACACACATCAATGAAGATTGCACATCTTACAAACACACTTGCCTTTCAGACAGGTGTTGCCTATTTCACGTTTTAACATATCTTAAAGGGTAAGGTCAAGGATTGTCAAACTTTGTATGCCCCTGCCATAGTGTTACCCTTGACAGTTTGTCTGTCCGTCCCGTTTATAAAACCTTTACACAATGCTAAGAGCCAAAACTTGCAGACAAGAGTTATAATAAATTTGGGCAGTGAGTACTGTTCTTGAGTTTTGTCCCTTCAAAACTATGAAAATTCTTACTTTTTTTTTTTTTTTGCACTTTTACTTTAGTTTTCCATATCCAACTTTTATGCAACTCAGACACAATGGTTAGATCCCAAAATTAGCAGTCAATTTCAAATTAAGGTTGTTAGTCTCTTACCGTTCAAGAGTAATGCCTCTTTTTAACTAGGACAATAGCAAAGCATGAGCAAGAGCATTCACGTCCACAGAAACAGTAGATATACTTTCTCATAGATTTCATAAAACAAGACAGCACAACAAGAAATGACTGACAAAATTAGCATTGTTTGGAGAGAGAAAAAGGAAAGTTATCTATAGTATTTGACTGTTATTGTGTCTTTCAACCTTTAATGCAAACTCTAAGCAAGCTCTTCATACTTTTAAGAATATATGAATATTTAACAAATACTCTTTTTCCATGTCAAAGAAGCTGAGTATTTGAGTTATATCATAAATTGTGCTTAAGCCCCTCCTGAGTGGCTCAGGTATTAATAATACATACGGTACCAAATTAAATGCAACAGCTGCACATTTTGTGTCCTCATTTTTACCTATCTTAAATAATGCACCTTTACTAAAGGAAAAAATTGGCAAATTTGCTGTTTTCGTTCTATAACTTAACTTTGCATCAACCAAATGTTATGAAACTGAAACACAATGCTAATTTCAACCAAACACAGATCAAGTTTTGATTTTGGTGGCATAACTTACACTGTTCTCCAGTTACCTGATTTCTGTTCGCTATTGAGAACAATGAGAACTCTCAAACACCCAAGCAATCTCTTAATGACAACATGTAGAAACAATTGTCTTAAAAATTCAAAGAAAATGAGAAGTCTTGAATTAGTACATTCACTCTTGCATATTTACATTCAGGAGCATCTGTGTTCCATAGGATCCTTTTATTTTATGATTTATTTTTGACAAAAATATAATTTGTATCCTTTAATATATCAATAAAATTTAGCATATATACAAAGGTTCTATTTTACAGGTAATTTTGTTAGATTTTGGTGCTACAAGAGAGTTCCATAAAAAGTTTGTTGATGATTACATCAGGATTATAAAATCAGCCAGAGATCAAGACAGAGATGGAATACTGAAATGGTCTCAGGCCACAGGCTTCCTTACAGGATACGAAACTAAGGTAATGAGACATCTTTGAAGTTTTTTATGCCTACAATAAGTAGCATTGGTTGATTATCAACTTAAATTTTTATACGACTGCAAAAATTGAAAAAATTTTAATCGTATATTGGCATCACGTTGGCATCGTGGTCGACAACGTCCGAAGACATTTGGTTTTCGCACTATAACTTTAGTATAAGTAAATAGAAATCTATGAAATTTAAACACAAGGTTTATGTCCACAAAAGGAAGGTTGGGATTGATTTTGGGAGTTGAGGTTCCAACAGTTTAGAAATTAGGGGCCAAAAAGGGCCCAAATAAGCATTTTCTTCGTTTTCCCACTATAACTTTAGTTTAAGTAAATAGAAATCTATGAAATTTTGACACAAGGTTTATGACCACAAAAGGAAGGTTGAGATTGATTTTGGTAGTTTAGGTTCTAACAGTTTAGGAATTAGGGACCAAAAAAGGGCCCAAATAAGCATTTTCTTGGTTTTTGCACAATTACTTTAGTATAAGTAAAATAGAAATCAATGAAATTTAAACACAAGGTTTATGACCACAAAAGGAAAGTTGGGATTGATTTTGGGAGTTTTGGTCCCAACAGTTTAGGAACTAGGGGCCAAAAAAGCGCCCAAATAAGCATTATTCTTGTTTTTCGCACAATAAATTTAGTATTAGAAAATAGAAATCAATGAAATTTAAACACATGGTTTATGACCACTAAAGGAAGGTTGGGATTGATTTTGGGAGTTGAGGTCCCAACCTTTTCGGAATAAGGTAGCACTCCACAGTTAGGTGTGTAGTTTCGCATTTTGGCCCCTGTGGATTTTTTAAATATGAGAGCTAGTGTGCAATAAAATTCATTTTTGGATAGCTGAGTATTTAAATAGCCTTTGTATTTGGTTTATATGAACATCAAGGTTATGTAATGTATGTAATATAGGCTGTTTTCTGTATGACAGTCCGTATTTGCATGTCCATACCATACATTGGTCCGGCAATTATTGTAATGTTTTTTTCCAACTTTTTATCGCACGAACTTTGTGATTGGATTTTACGAAAAAATGAGGCGAAAGACACCCATTTTTTATTTGATCATTAGGAAGATTTAAGAAAACAGTTTCTAAAAAGGTATCACTCAAAGGCATTGAAATTCTAGTTTGATCCAAATTTTGGGGGGATATATGACATGTTCACCCCCCTTTTTGCAATATTTTATGGTAAATAAATGCTGAATGTTGCCATGGATACACATACAAGGAATTAATTTTCACCCTTTTAACTTTGGAAAATTGAATCTATGGAAGATACTGATTACATACATATGCACATGTACAACACAAACAGTTAGGTTAATGTATTAAAAATCCAGGAATAGGAGATGATAAAACATTTTGGGGCTCATTTTTAATTTTATTTTCTAACTGTGGAGTGCTACCTTATGGCACATCAGAAAGCACAGAAATGCACTTTTAAAGTTAAAATTGACCTCAAATCTTTAGTCTTTTGTGTTCTTGTTTTAGTTCTGATTGTAAAAAAACTGCTAGGAATGCAATTTATGTTAATTTTATTGTTTACTGTCCTTAGCAACCAAATATACACATTTTGACACTTAGACATGTTGCGGTCTTAAATTTGTACCCCGTTAGCTTTGCCCTTGTAACCAAAGATTGCGCTTTATATGATAATCTCAGAATGTATCGCTTTATATTTTTGAATGCGAATAAGTCAAATAAACATTTTTAGCAGGATTTTATATCATAATTTGGCATTAATTAAATTTAATGATGCCAGTACTGTTAGAAATTTATACCCTGCTTGAGAGCTTCTAAACCAAGGTTAGGTATGCTATTTACAGCAAAAATTACCTATAAGTGCTTTCAAACACCTAAAACATGTACAATTTGTCCTCTTTTAAGGCAATTTTATAATTTCAAATAAAAAAAAGGGAAAAGTTTTAGAAATTTACCCCTATAATGAGACAGACTTGAAGTTTTTCACTATGATCCAGCATTTATTTTAAAATCACTTTTTGTCGCGTTTCAACACCAACTGCTAACCTTCATAAAATCTTTATTACTGAACCAATTTTAAAAACTAAGGTACCATTTTCATCGTAACAACTAGTAGAACACAGAAAACATAAAAAAAATTGAGGCAGGAGGGAAAAAAATTCACCTTAAGGTAGCACTCCACAGTTAGGTGTGTAGTTTCGCATTTTGGCCCCTGTGGATTTTTTAAATATGAGAGCTAGTGTGCAATAAAATTCATTTTTGGATAGCTGAGTATTTAAATAGCCTTTGTATTTGGTTTATATGAACATCAAGGTTATGTAATGTATGTAATATAGGCTGTTTTCTGTATGACAGTCCGTATTTGCATGTCCATACCATACATTGGTCCGGCAATTATTGTAATGTTTTTTTCCAACTTTTTATCGCACGAACTTTGTGATTGGATTTTACGAAAAAATGAGGCGAAAGACACCCATTTTTTATTTGATCATTAGGAAGATTTAAGAAAACAGTTTCTAAAAAGGTATCACTCAAAGGCATTGAAATTCTAGTTTGATCCAAATTTTGGGGGGATATATGACATGTTCACCCCCCTTTTTGCAATATTTTATGGTAAATAAATGCTGAATGTTGCCATGGATACACATACAAGGAATTAATTTTCACCCTTTTAACTTTGGAAAATTGAATCTATGGAAGATACTGATTACATACATATGCACATGTACAACACAAACAGTTAGGTTAATGTATTAAAAATCCAGGAATAGGAGATGATAAAACATTTTGGGGCTCATTTTTAATTTTATTTTCTAACTGTGGAGTGCTACCTAAGGGGCCAAAAAGGGGCCCAAATAAGCATTTTTCTTGGTTTTCACACCATAACTTTAGTATAAGTAAATAGAAATCTATGAAATTTAAACACAAGGTTTATGACCATAAAAGGAAGGTTGGGATTGATTTTGGGAGTTTTGGTCCCAACAGTTTAGGAAAATGGGGCCCAAAGGGTCCAAAATTAAATTTTGTTTGATTTCATCAAAAATTGAATAATTGGGGTTCTTCGATATGCCAAATCTAACGGTGTATGTACATTCTTCATTTTTGGTCCCGTTTTCAAATTGTTCTACATTAAGGTCCAAAGGGTCCAAAATTAAACTATGTTTGATTTTAACAAAAATTGAATTATTGGGCTTCTTTGATATGCTTAATCTAAACATGTACTTAGATGTTTGATTATGGGCCCAGTTTTCAAGTTGGTCCAAATCAGGATCCAAAATTATTATATTAAGTATTGTGCAATAGCAAGAAATTTTCAATTGCACAGTATTCAGCAATAGCAAGAAATCTGCAATTGCACAGTATTGTGCAATAGCAATAGCAAGAAATCTTCAATTGTACAGTATTGTGCAATAGCAAGTATTTTCAATTGCACAGTATTGCACAATAGCAAGAAATATCTAATTGCACAATATTGCGCAATAGCAAGAAATTTTCAATTGGAGTTATCTTTCTTTGCCCAGAATAGTAGTTGAATCAACTTAAATCATTGTTTTATACAATATACAATGTATATTCACTTTTACTACCAACTGATAAATTAAAACAATTTTTACCATTCAGTGATAACAAGCACTTTTTTAACATTTTAATATTTTATGATGTATGTAAATGAGTAGTTATTGTTGCAAACTCCATTAGAAATTTGTATTGAGATCAGTTTTGGAATAAGGGAAAGGGGGGATGTGAAAAAAAAATTTGGGGGGTTCAATTTTTCTCATTTCAGATTTCATAAATGAGAGGATTAATATTCAACAGCATAGTGAATTGCTCAAAGGCAAAAAAATAATTTTAAGTTCATTACACCACATTAATTCTGTGTCAGAAACCTATGCTGTGTCAACTATTTAATCACAATCCAAATTTAGAGCTGAATCCAGCTTGGATGTTGTGTCCATACTTGCCCCAACAGTTCAGGGTTAAACCTCTGCGGTTGTATAAAGCTGCGCCCTGCAGAGCATCTGGTTTATCTTTAATTAAAATTTTGCAGAGATCAAGTCTATTTGAAAAAAGCTTAAGAATTTATGCCGTTTGAACAAATATCATAGTATTATAAAAATTAGAAGATGTGGTATGATTGCCAATGTGACAACACTCAACCAGAGACCAAATGACACCAGCTGTATTATGAGGGGGGTCGGAGGGATCCTGACCCTGAAATCCCGGGGTCCCAAATTTAAAAAGAAATTAAAAATTTTAAATCCCGACATTCTGAAATTCGAAAAAAAAATAATTCCCGGTTCCTAAAAGGATCAATCCTGAAATCCCTAGCTTAAAAACACCTGATCCTGACGTCCTGAAAAAGGTCCTTCCCCCACTCTATTATAGTCTAGTTAAAATGTGTTCTGTTAAAACCTTTTCTCACCTTTATAATTTCAGATTATGGAGAAAGCTCATATAGAATCAGTGATGATTTTAGGAAGAGCATTTGCAAGCAAAGGACCATTTGATTTTGGAAAACAGTCTACAGCTAGTCAGATACAAGACCAGATTCCTGTCATGGCTAAGCATAGACTCACACCACCACCAGAAGAAACTTATTCCTTACACAGAAAAATGGCTGGATCTTTTCTGTTGTGTGCCAAATTAGAATGTCAGGTTGACTGTGCAACATTATTTGATCAAATATGGGACAATTATCAATTTGGGACAATTGAGACAGAATTATGATGATTATCAAATTTAGAACATTATTTAAATGAGTAAGATGTGTATGCCCCTTCGAGGGTAACAGAGGGGCATAAAAGTTTGTGGTCTCACATCACCATTAAGACTAACAATTCATAAAGTAATGTATGTTATTTAATAAGCAATTAAAAATTGTGTAGTTTTAATTTTGAAATTGAAACTTTATTTTGTATGTCAATTATAAGTTATTCTTGATATTTGTTTTTACAGAATGCACGGTAAATCATAATTTTGTAGGTGAATTCTGGTTTCACCTCATTCTTTTTTATTCACAGTTTGCCCTCCTTATCATCATACCTGAACCAAAGTCCAGTGTGAGTTGCTGTTGTCACTTCTTGTTCGGAAGTTCGAAACAGTAGAGATTTATTCTTATGCACAGAGTTTTTAATGCTGCAATCTCATTGATAGCCTTGAGTTGGGATGGAGCTGATAAGTATCCTTGAGTTTGAATTTTTGAAAGACCATTAATAATCTGTTTATCACTTTTTATCTAGGCAATGTCAAAGACGTAGACTTATAATGTCATAAGCCTTTCTCTACTCGTCTGAGCAAAACCTTTATCACTTGATTAGTGAGATGGAAAATTATTATACAAATAAAAGATTAAAGGAAAATTTGAGAAAATGACATTAATAAAAACTAATAAATCGTATTCAAGTTTCAATTAAAAAGCCAAGGATTTAGCTATAATGCCTGAGAGAGTCTTCTACAATCTCCTTTCTCAAATATATTAACTGAAACTTTCAATATAGCTGCAGATATTAAGCTGGTCTTTTTCTGCAGTTAAATCATGATTTTGCATATATATATCAAAGTTTTGTAATTCTTTCTGGTTGATGGATGGACTGTGCTTTTAAAATGTTACTTATCTAGATTTTTTATACGATTTCGGCTATCATGAACTAAAAATTAAATATCAGTTTTGTTCTGGCCTCTCTTTCTGTTGACAGAGTTACTGCCCTTTATCTTTTTCTCTGTGCCTCCTCAGGCTCCTAATATATTGCTGAGTTTTCATGTATACATCATGTACTTGTATATAAATGAGTGGTAGATTGACTAAGTTCTGTTGGCCCATTTATGACAGAATAAAGAGTGTTATTCTTGTGTTACTTTGCAAATAATTCTATTGTATAATTAAATTTATAAGATGTTTTGTTTTATGTTTTGTTCTTTAATGTCTCAATTGCAATAAAATAAGGTTTCTTTGTCTATGAAAGTGTCTTAAATTCCTTGTACAGTACTATTCCTAACACTTGATTAAAATGGTAATGAACACGAGAACATTTAGAAGATGAAAATGTGATTTTCTGTAAGATTCTTCAGATCATATGAGGTTAAGTTCAATAGATATAAGAAGATGTGGTATAAATATGAGTGCAAATGAGACAACTCTTCATCCAAGTCACAATTTGTAAAAGAAATCCATATAGGTCAAATTACGTTTCTTTACATTTTATTTGCTCAAATACATGTTGGATAAGAAACAAGTCAAAAAGAATTATAGGGTCTTCTCTGTTAAACAGATTTAACTGAATAATAGTCAATACTTAACATAGACGGATCCAGGCGGCCTGGGAGGCTCTGCCCTCCCACCTTTTGTGGGGAAAATTTGGTTGATTATATAGGAACTCGGCCTGACTGGAGTGGGCCCCCCTTATGTCAGTCAAATATTTAATCTGGGAAGAGGATAATACATTATGTCCCAATTTGAATAAATTAGATTTTTTTTTAACAAAATTCATACCTTGCTTAATGCAAGAAGAGTGGGTACAGAATATTTAAATAGTTTCAGAGACCTAGCTGTAACTCTAGGGTTCATCTGGAATCTATTGGACATTATTTCATTCATGTTTGTCATTTGATAGTGTTTCTTCCCGGTGTAATTTCATTAATATATTTATTTCCATTTCAAGTATTTTATTGTTAATCTTCTTTAATTATCAATGGGATATATGTAGCAGGGAAGTAGATGGGAAATGGATAAAAGTCGAAGCTTATTTGAATACATCCTCCCCCATAACATATATACAAGTTTAAATACTTAGCTGTATAAAAACATCTGAGATACTAAAAGAAACAGCTGCAGATAGTTCCAGGCAGGCCACCATGAATCTATTCCAGTAGGTTGGGTACTTTAAAAGTAAAGTGTTTATGTCTGTCAGGCAGGCTTCATGACCATGACCTTATTTTCATGGTTCACCGGAAAAGGTTATGTTATTGTGTTTTTGCCATGTTATTCGATACTATAAGCAATAAATGCATGGTGTACATATCTTTCTGATAGGTTCATTTGACCTTGACCTCATTTTCATGGTTCATAGGTCAATGTTACGTTTTTGTTGTTTCACTAGTTTATCAGAAACTATAAAAAAAAAAATAGACATTAAAGGTTTTCGCATTACTATAGACAATAAAACACATAGCATCAAAATATCACAATTAGCTGATGATACAACTCTGTTTTGTAGTTCAAAATCAGATATATCTAAAGCTATGAATATAATTGAAACATTTGGCTCTTTCTCAGGGTTGAAGCTAAACCGTAATAAAACAGAAGGAATTTGGATTGGGGCGCTTAAAAACAGCGTAGATAAGATTGAGGGCATACGCTGGACAGACAAACCTGTCAAAGCTTTAGGCATTTATTTTGGTCACGATAGACTTCAATGTGAAAAGTTAAATTGGGAACCTAAAATAGATAACATGAAATCATTAATTAAAACATGGGAAAAAAGAAAATTAACAATGGTTGGGAAAATATTGATCATAAAATCTTTAATATTACCAAAATTTACATTTTTGGCTACTTCGTGCAAAGTTCCAGATATTTACTTGAAAGAAATTGAAAGCTGCTGTTTCAAATATATTTGGGAAGGAAAAAATGACAAAGTAAAAAGAAACACACTTATTGGCGAATACCAAAAAGGGGGGTTAAGAATGATCGATTTTGACAGTTATTTTACAGCACTGAAAGCCTCATGGGTCTCTAAATTAACAACAACCAATATGCCGAACTGGAAGATTATTCCTTCTAAATATTTTAACAATCTTGGTAAAAACTTTCTTGTTTTTAACATGAATTTAGATAATATTAAATCAATAGATGGACTTGCAAAAATACCCGATTTTTATTTACAAGTAATTTCAAGTTGGGTTAAAACAGGAGGAGGTTTATCAACATTTTCTAATCACTTTTCTAATATTAGAAAACAGATTATTTGGGGAAATAAATATATTAAATGTCGCAACAAATGCTTATTTTTCCCGAACTGGGTTAAAAGTGGATTGGTTTATATTAACGACATATTCGATCGTGAAGGAAATTTATCCGAAAGTTTTATTTTAAAAATGTTAATTAATAAAACAAACTGGATTGCAGAGTTTAAGATGTTAAAATCCTGCATCCCAAAAGAATGGATGCAAGTTTTAAAAAAAGAAAACTCCGTTAAGAGTATAATCAATATATGTAAGGTTAAATTAAGATGGCAAAATAAACAAATTGAAACAAAAGATATCAACAATAAAATACTCTATAAAACTTTAGTAGATAAAAAATATATAAAGCCAATAGGTATCAACATTTGGACAAGATATTTAAAATTAGAATACATACCACAGATGTCATTTGTATACGATTTTATATTTAAAATTTTAAAGGAAAATAAGTTAAAAATTTTCAGATGGAAACTGCTTCAATATATTATTCCTACAAAGCAGCTACTATTAAAGTGGAAAATATCTGAGAACGATAAATGCAATTTTTGTAAAACAAAAGAAGAAGATTATTTGCATTTCTTTATTACATGTTCATTTTTGAAAGATTTTTGGGAGAAAGTACATTATCTTCTAGCAAAAATGAATTTTCAAAACAAGATATTAGCAAAACATATAGTATTTGGATACAAAATATCAGATCAAGGGTATAACGGTTTTAATTATTTCTTGACAATTATAGGTTTTTGTATTTACAAGTCGTACTATGTATCCGAGCAAAAACTGAAATTTTTAGATGTGTATGCTATGTTTATAAAGGATTTACGAAGGTTTATGAATGAGAACCAAACAGTATCTCAAAATGTATTTTTCATAAAGTTAAAAAGATTAATATAATTGATGGGAAAAAAAATATAATGTTTTATTATATTTTATTATATTCTGTGTATTTTCCTTGATACTCAGAAAGTAATTCACAGGGATACTTTATTGAAGCTTGGACAATGAAGTAAAGATGTAACAAGCAATTTGAAGAATAAAGAATATTTATTTGTTGGTAAAAAAAAAAAAAAAAAAAAAATAGCTTTTGTGGTTTCACTAGTTTATCAGAAATTACAAAAAAAAAAACTAGCTCACCTGACTTTACATGGGTTTTTAAAATCATATAAAAAAAGTTAAAATTTGGCTACAAAGTAACAACACATGGCCAGCACCTCAAAAGGAACATTCATGCTATGTTTGGTTTCATTCCATTCAGTGGTTCTCTAAAAAAGGTCATTTGTATGCATTTCTCTTAGGGTCCTAATTTAAACTAAGCCCCCCCCCTGGAGGCCATCTTGGATGATGGATCGGCTACAAAGTAACAATGCTTGGTCAGCACATCATCGGGAACATGCATGCTATGTTTGGTTTCATTTCATTCTGACAGTGGTTCTCTAAAAGAAGTCATTTGTATGCATTTCCCATTGGGTCCTATGTTAAACTAAGTCCCCCGTTGGCGGCCATCTGGGATGATGGATCGGCTACAAAGTAACAACACTTGGTCAGCACCTCATAAGGAACATTGGTGCCATGTTTTGTTTCATTCCATTCAGTGGTTCTCTAGGAGAAGTTCAAAATGTAATAAGTTAACGACGACGACGGACGCCAAGTGATGAGAAAAGCTCACTTGGCTCTTCGGGCAAGGTGAGCTAAAAATAGGTCAACCATATTGGATGTATGATATGCTAGTAAGGTACCAAAGCCAACTAAAAGCACACTGGACCTTCTCATTACCAAAAGAGAGGCGAAAAATACAAAAGGATAACGAAACTCACAAGTCGAATACGAACTGACAAGTTTAAAAAAACATAGAAAACTTTAAAAGACCCAGCAACACGAACTCTATCAATTGAGTATCATTATTACAAAAAGGCAAACGATACTAAATGGGTTTTCAAACTCATAAGTTGAAAAAAAAAAACTGCATTTCCCAAAACGAAAAATGACAAAAACCCAACCATGGAGTACACAAAACAAGACAGAAAACTAAAGACTAAGCAACACAGACTCAACCAAATGCTCAAGTGCTCCAAAAAAACACCATAGAAAACTTTAAAAGACCCAGCAACACGAACTCTATCAATTGAGGCCAAGAGCCGGATTCTACAAAAAGGAAAACGAAATCAAACCTTCTTTCATTTACAGTTCAGATCACCATAATGTGTATTTTCGAACTGATGCGTGATGCAGACAAACGAATATTTACAGTGCAGTTAAAAATAGTATGTGCAATTAAAATCGCGCACAGTGCGTTTAACACACAACTTTGTAATCTGCAACTCACACTTGAATGTGTCAATTGAGTTGCAGGCTACAGCAGTTGATGACAGGCTGTTCCATAATCTGATGGCGTGTGGGAAGAAATCTTTTGTGTCCTCTTAATGTTGCTGCTCTTGGAATTAGGCAAGATGTTTGTATTGCAACCAGCATGTTAACTGTGGTACATCATTATGAATTTGTTCACAGCTCTGCGTTCTTGTAGGGTTGGCATTATTGTAGCTGGTTTAAAAGGTTTGTAACACTTATTGTTCGATAGTTGTCACCAGTAACAAATCTTGCTGTCCTACGTTGTTCCATCTCCAGGTTATGAATGTTTGCTGCAGTGTGTGGATCTCCAATGATTTGGCTTACTCATCTGTGGTCTCACAGGGGTCTTGTAGTAGAGAGGTCTTGTGTGGGCATTGGTATATATTTCTCTGCATAAAAGCCCTGGTGTTGTTGGCTTTCACTAACTATTGGTCTCTGTGGGTACTCCATTTCAAGAATGGAAGATGTTGGCTCCAGGATATTTTGCGAATTTTAATTCCTCTAAGACATAGTCATGGATGTTATATATTTCTCTTATATGTTTTCTCTTTTTGTTAACCTGAATAACTTGACGTTCGTTGGGATGGAATTCCATGAGCCAATAATTCTCCAATGTGTCCATGTCTCCATACCTTTTTGTAGTAGGTCTGCGTCGTCTACGTCTGTGCTGTATTTTATTTCCCTGTACAGGTCGCAGTCATCGGCAAATAGTGTTAGTGATGACTGTAGACTGTATAATCTGGATGGTCGAAAAGACGTTTATATATATAAGAAAAAGGATGGGACCAAAGACGCTGCCCGCAGGAACTCCTGATTGGACAGGTGCAGTGTTAGATCTTCCGTTTTCGAGGACGACGTGCTGTGTTCTTTCGGATAGAAAGTCTTTAATCCAGCTATGAAGATGAACCCGTATTACATATTGATGTAATTCATGCATAATTCATGTCGTCTATGTGGTACCTTGTCGAATGTTTTTGGTATGGGTATATAGAGTAAACCATGTCACTGATATCAAATTATTTATATGCAACTGAAAAATAGAAAAGAAAACCAAGACAAGCTTACTAGTATTGGAAGTGTATCATAGAACAGAACAACTATTGGAGATAATAAAACAAAATCAACAAAGATACCAGGCTTAAATAGTGTACGCCAGGCGCATGTTTCGCAAATGTATAAAAAAAAAAACACACACACATCAGTGACGCTAGAAAATATGGTTTTATAAAAAGCCAAATAAAACACAGGCGCTTGTCTCTGAAATAAAAAAAGAAATCTATAAATAACTTAAGATGTTATATCAAAGACATCAAATATCAAAGCAAGCTTATTGGAAATATATATAGAGGAAATACTAATTAGTATGAAATTCAAAACAGTGTAGCTGTGGCCATTGATTGACCCATCAAAATCATCCATTGACTGGGACAATTTACGCGAACGTTTGTCTGTAACGACCACTGTTCATGACGTACCTACGATAGACATTTAAACTGTGGGGTCAACAAAGGTTTCTTAACGCCTTTAATTATAAAATAATTCGAAAAATTAATCAGGAATAACCTTTGTGTTTTGATTTATATAATTGATATAAATCAAAATATCGTGTTATTTCTGATTAATTTTTCGAGTTACTTTATTTAGGTGTTGAGAACCTTTGGTGACCCCATAGTTTAAGTGTCTTTAAAAAGTACATAGTGAGCATTGGTCGTTACATACAAACGTTCACCTAAATTGTCCCAGTCAATGAATGATTTTAATGTGTCAATCAATGGCCACAGCTACACTGTTTTGAATTTCATACTATGGGATGTAACGAAAACTTGTTCAACAAAAGGTATCTGGACCTTTAACGATGGTTTTGATTGTTTCTGGTAGATCTGTTATGTCGGAAATGCAGAGAATTAGAAGGCTGGAGCTCATAAAAGAAGTCACATTATACTTGATCGTTTAGTAGACTGCCTTATTTATTGTATCAGTTTTCTTCTTAGTGATGTTACACCATCTTTGTCACTTTTTCGTATGTAGGTGTCTCACTTCACGAGTAATAGATCATATGTGACATGAATATTGACGCCAATGACTATCACAAAAAAAATCTAGAGATCGGAAAACAATAAGAACTGCGAATTTTAGACTTCTACAGAGCTTTTGGCAATATGTCCAAAAGCCTACTTCTCCATAAACAGCACCATTAGGGCATCAGAAGTCAGACAAACAAAAGAGTGAAAGGAATTTCTCACGAATATAGCACAAGTAGTTGTGGGCTGGCCAGATGCGAATCATAAGATCGAGTTAAAAAAAAGTTTGTTTCCAGTTTTTGGAGAAGAAAAAAAAAGTTTTTGACCCTGAGAAAAATAAATTGTTTGTTTCAGCCTCAGCTGCCACTATATGTTATGCTAAAAAGAAAAAAATTGTTTTCGAAAAAAAATCCTTGTGCCCATAGAAAGGAGTAAGTACCTACTGCACCGACAAGAATTAAGCTCCAAGTGTTGAGGACATCGTACTTACCATAAACAGCTGTCTTCTTATAATCATAGGACATTGTCCTTTCCGTAAACACCGCCAAGGGAACACGTAACAAAACTAAATGAAAACAGCAACAAATCAACAACCACTGAATAACAAGTCATTATCTAACTCCAAAACATAACCAAATTCTTAAACCATGATGTGTCATGTTAATTTTTACACTATAAGTATAACATGACCTTTATAGGGAACTCTTTTGTAATTGAAACACGTTTTTCAATGCAAAAAGTAAAATCACAAAAATACTGAACTCCGAGGAATGGCAACATCAAATGATCAAACACATCATTTGGATAACAACTGCCATATTCCTGACTTTGAACATGCATTTACTTTTGTAGAAATTGGGTTTTATAGCTAGCTAAACCTCTCACTTGTATGACAGTGACATCAAATTTCACAATATTGAAAACGAGTGAGAGCAAAGGATAGACATGACTGTTACCGGTAAAGTATTGCTGATTTCAGTAAATAAATAAATCCTAAGTAAAAAACTGAAAACCAAAGCAAGAGCAACACGGACCCTTTTCAAATTGAGGTTAGAAATATATGTCGATGAAGGCACATGTTTATATCACCAACTCCCATAGTTTAGTTTAAACATATTTATTTATAGTGGATTTGGAAACAAGTTTTGCAACTTATATTAATCCCTTTCCACTTTGCGGGTTCGAGTGCTGCCTTGTAGCGGCATTAGCCTACTCTTTTTCGAAATCTACAAGGGTGTCTTTAACGTGCAAGAGATATGGATCTTTTTCACGATATATAAAATTTAAGTATCTTTGAAATAATATACATTATCAAATTTCATATTACCGGGAAAACGCCCCTGTTTAAAAATATAATGAATAAGGATATACCTGCATGAATTGGCTTCAGAATTTCCCCTTATATAACACTGTAGACGGCGCAAAAACTTTTTTTTTTTTTTTATTTAAAAAAAACTTTTTTTGATACACAAAATTATGAATAATAGGCCTTGTATATTTGCTTAATTTATGAGGGGGGATAGGAGGGGGCCTGATCCCGAAATCCCGAAGGTCCCGAATTTAAATAAAGTAAATCCCGACGTCCCGAAATCCGAAAAAAAGTATTCCAGGATCCCGAAAGGGTCAATCCCGAAATCCCGAGCTTAAAAACACCCGATCCCGGAGTCCCGAAAAAGGTCCTTTCCCCCTCATTTATTATTATTAATTTCATCTTATTAATTCACATAATCTAGTATGATGTATTTCATTTAATTAATATAATAGAGAGGAAAGAATTTTTGTATTTATAATTAATTTTCGTTACTTCCGTCAACTTTCTTCTTTTTAGCTTCTAACAGAGAGAGACATATAAGTTATACCAAGGATTTGTATAGTGAAATCCTTGGTTATACACATAAATATGTGTATATATGTCTTTGCTTCTAATAATATAAAATATATATAATATAAATAATTCCAACCTTCAAACATATTTATTGGGTTTATCAATCATATCTCTAAAGTTGGTTAAGCATCCTACCAGTAACATGCGCAAATGTGTAAATTGTGTATTGCCGAATGTTTTGACAATTTAAATGTCAGTTTGACAGTTCAACACGTGGATTTGGGGGGCGTGGCTCTGACATTGTTATGTGTAATCGGATATCTTAGGAAATAGACAGATTCGTTGCATACTTTCATTACCTTTCGGATACCAATTATAAACCTAACGGTACTTTTTATAAAACACAAGTGAAATAATTGTAATTCATATAAAAATATGCAATATTTATCTAGCTGTTCCGCTTGACCAAATCTCGTGACATTGACTGTATACAAAACGTTACCCCACGAGAACTGAACGAAGTGGAAAATGGCGATGAATTACGACGGCATGAATGGCACTGACATGGACACTTCCGACTCAAGAAAAAGGCCATTGGACACAGAAATAGATAATGGGGTACCTAAGAGATCAAACCAAGGTGCAGGTCAGCATTTTTACATGATTATTTAATATTAACAGCAAAATTGCGCAGACGATCGGGATCAATATGGCTGCAAATTGACAGCCGGTAGGAAATTGACTAGCCTTGAAATTTTTCGAGAGGTGTCTTATTTCTTAGTTGTTTCTTACATTTAATGTCTCAGATATTAAATTTAATGATTGAACTATTTATTTGTGGAATTTGCAATTGTTTGAAGGATTAAATCGCCTCGTATCGGCGATGTATTCACATGACAAGCTGGCATACATCGATTTCAAGTGGAGGCATGCATGTATAAACATGTGTTGAAAGCCACCAATCCGGGCATTCGTTCTCACTAACCGGCTCTGGCACACACAAACAGACCCTTGTGCGACTAGAGACGGGATAGGTCTAAACAGCTTTGGTCAACAACGGAGAGAGTGGTCGACTTTCATCAAAGAACACGTCAACTTCTTGGAACTTCTCTTTCGTCTGACACAGTTGTAGAATGACCCTTCTTGACCTTCATCGGTCTCCTGGTCTTAATAATTTGGACGAGCCAATGACTGAAACCCAAGATTACATGAGTTTTAACGTCTGGAGAGGTATTTCAATTTACGGTTTAACCTTTCATGCTTTTATTTTTTTCATTTTCACTTCCGAACACCTTCAAATCAACGTTGAAAATTTCCCGTTGCTATTGGGAATGGAGGAAAATGAATACGTGTCATAAAGTCCTTTTATTTACTTCATAACATCATTTTTAATTAATAATTGTGTATTGATGTTTGAATGAATTATTTGTAGGTGCTTCAACTTATTTTGAAGCCTTATATGGTTGTAATCAAGGATTGTTAGAACTGCTGAGACAAGCATATGTTGACAAGTTTACATGTGTTTATCTGTGTGTCCATGGGTGTTTTAAACCATGGTCCAAACTTAACCAGGGGAAATATTTTCTTTAAAAGGAATTTTAATCATCATCCATACACATTGATGGTATTATTTTCATTCTGTCAAACTTGAAATATTTTTATTAAAACACTCAACTTCCAACAAACATGTTAAATCAGTGAAGTGTGACGAATGTCAGTGTAAAGTGTTGGGTTACCAAGCTGTAATGTCCCCTGAGGTAACTACCCATAGATATAGTTTCTACATATCATCATTATTAACATAGATAATTAGATGATAGATAAAGATGGGAGGGCTTTACTTACATCTATATCTATCTGGTATGTGTAGTTATTATTCATTACACATCTGTCAGCTGCTTTAGATAGCTTGAAGGATATTGTTGTGTGTAGATGATGCATCCATTCAGTTCAGAGTTCATTCTTTCTGGTCAAATAGGGGAGATGTCTTCTTTTGCTGAACCATATGCATATTGTAAGTAATAAAGACTATTACATTTTGTAAAATGTATTGATTAGTTATAATGTGTGTATCATAATGTAGCAATTTTATTTCAATGTCATATATTACTTATTCTTTGATGATTCTGGAAATACCAGTTCTGATTGTCTTTGATGTATGATAAAGGAATCTTGAGAGTTTTTTTGTAGTTGTTGATTGTCATTATGTAATCTTTAAATGTTGGGAATAATTAGGTATTGATGAATGGAGACTTACCACTATCACACAATGTCCTTATAAGTAGGTGGTATGAACTAAACCAGGTTTTTACATTTTAACTGATACATTTGTCTAAATCAAGACTTCAGGAAATTTTCTTATCATTATAAATAAGAGAATGTTACTCTTGCAGCAGTTTGCATATGCATTAGAACATGTGTACAGTGCACATGTTGATTGTTCTAAACATATGCAACTGCTGCAGAAGTAACACCACAGCACATCTCAATTTCTAAGAGATTATTTTATAGCACCTCTTTCATGGTCCTAGATTTTTTATTTTTAATAGTTTAATTTCCATGTTAAATTTTATTGACTACAGCGTGTAACAGAAATCAGTTATTATAAGTCAATTTTATTCGGCACACAAATGGAGATGTATTCTAATAGATGGATCTTATTTCCATGGAGATTGTTTGGCCTTATTTTAAATGTTAAAGTTTTTTATTGTATCGGTTATGATATTTGGAATTAGGATTTCAGATATCAGCATCAGTCTGGTCTTTGTTCATTTACTACATTTTTTATTGGTATAATTTGAAAGGCTTATATTTAGTCCTAAATATTTTGTTATCTGTTCAGTTGGCAGTTTTTATTTTCTGGCAGATTAAGTCCAACAGGTTAACATGTAATCATGGTAATGGACCCTTCAAAAGTATAAATTATATCAGTACCTCATAAAAATATAGTATACATTAGATTAAATAGTATATGCCAATACACAGTATATTGCCTATATCAGTACCTTCAGAATTCAGATTTTTTTATGAATACATGGAAAGGAACCGCCTACAAGTAGGTACATGTAATGGTACCCCTCAACCAATGATTATCTGCTTTGACTTTTTCTTATAATTTTTTGTTGAAAGCCGGCAAGACATCTTAGATATTATATATCTCTGTATAAAGAGTTTATAATGTAAGATAAAGTGGATTCATGTACATGTATGATGTATAATGATTAGATAAACCCTGTTAACTATATTAGGTCTCCACCAAGTTGCCTTAGGAATAAACTTACTTTTGAATAAATCAATTATACTGTACACAGGGACACTGTACCTATCCAATAGGAGTAATTTAAGTAATGCATGTTTTAAGGTGTGCTAAATGTGGCATAGTGTTCCACATCCACTAAAATTTGTTGAAGGTGCCACAACTTTTTTTAATGATTAAATCTAGTTAATTTATTAAATTCATATAATCAGAAGTCAGGAATGTTTTTAGTGACGCAGTTTCATACAACTGTACCTTCCAAAATAAATCAGAAATTTATGCTTTACATATTACATTGTACTTGTACACATTAGGTTGTGTGGGAGTTGCTCGATGTAAACAATGGTAATATCACTGATGAATTCTTTCAAAATAGTTTCACAGTTGGGTATTGATGTTAAATTCTTAATTACACAGTATATTTGTACAATTAGTTTTCTGCTTTGAAAATTGATTTACAGAAGTGTACATTCTATAGTACAAGTATATACATACATGTGTGAGATAGATCCACCCTAAACATGAAAACAATTTTACTCTATTGTTTTTGTTTAAAGTTTAATCAATCTTGATAGATGTACATGTATTACACTTTATGTGGCTGTTTTTTACATGTTCTTAAAAAATGTTTTACAAATTCAGTAAAT
This sequence comes from Mytilus edulis, assembly GCF_963676685.1. NCBI lineage: Eukaryota > Metazoa > Mollusca > Bivalvia > Mytilida > Mytilidae > Mytilus > Mytilus edulis. The sequence goes on along the minus strand of NC_092346.1, from coordinate 65,403,931 downwards.
TACTAAAACAATTTCCTATGTTCATGTTAAATATTTATATTCTACATGTACTTATAGATTTGATTTTATTTCTAAACAAATATTTTTTGATATAATTATTTTATTATTGGACATAAGTCCTATTGAAATAACTACATATATATATATATTCATAGATTTTGTACCATCAGTTCAGACATACATACCAATAAAAATTTACTGGTTTTATTGGTTAACTAATATACATGTATTTTTAAAAGTTTTAAACAATTTCATAGACGTAATTTTGTTTTTCTGAAATTATTCATTCACAAGACAGTTCATGTGATTCAAGGATATATACATTTGATCAAGTGTAAATGAAGTAATGTTTTAATAAAAAGGACATTTGTAAAACATACCACTCATCACATGCTACATGTACATCACATGTTAATTTAGTTTACATTGAATGAACTTGATATATATTTTAAAATATGTATTTCTCAATTGAAAATTTTATAAAAATCTTAACCTGTACAATAGGAAATTGATTTATAAAATATTACTTAAGTTCAAACTATTTCATCCTATGGCTGTTTGAAATGTTTATTGAAAAAGGAAATATCTCATAGGAATAATTCAAGTGTGGAAATCTATATAAATATATCATATATCTGAAATGCTGTTTATTTTTTTACGAAATGAACAAGTTGTGTTAGGGGGAAAGAGATGGCCATGTTTAAGATATTCAACATATCTGGTATACAGGTTGATCTTTTCACCTGTGCTTGATCTTGTGAGGAGTTGATATTTTACAGTGTATAGAAGCATATATATATTTTTATACTTATAAGATAATCTTGTTCATGTTAAAATAGTTTGAAATTTTAGTTAAAAAAATATGATTGATTTTGTCATTTGAAGAAATTGAATATCCTGCATTTGTCATGCGTTACACTAAAATAAGACAGATCGTCTAAAGTTTCTCATCTAGACGATTAAAAACTTGGTGCATACTAGATACACACTACCAGGGTAACGCCTTTAGATGGGCGTACAATGTATCTAATACATACTATATCCAAATTGGTATATACATGTATAGTTGACACATTAGTGGAATGTATTTTTGTTCATTCAGTGTCAGTGAATTTTATCAGCAAAATAGCATGCATTTGGTGATCTTTGCTTGGTAGCCAGAGTTTTTAAAAAAAGTTAAAAATAAAAGACAAGTTATACAAGTGAGGGTACTGTTATATATATTTTATTTTCATGTAGATTTAAAGAGAGTTTAGAGAATAGTTTGTGCGTTATATTTTATTATCATTTATGAGCTAACACTGGTCTGAACATTTTGAACATGAAACCCATCTTACATTAAAAATTTTGGGGTCACGTTTGAAATTAAGAATATTTCCATTTAGGATTTTCTTCAGTGACCAGGAAATCATGAAATCAACTTTCAAGTTAAATACGATCTTTACCATGTTGAATAGTTTGTTATTAAACATGATGGCAGCATTGATGCTAGGTTTTGTAAACTGATAAACAAAATATTCATAACTGAAATTATATATATAGTATTTCAATCAATGAATCATTGTTGTCTGATTGTTGAACTTCAGACTATAAACTGTAAATTCAAAAACAAATGTGTCAGATATATATTTATTTTGAATATTCATACTTGTAGTAGAATGCAACACATAGGGATGCTAATCTGGTGGCAACAGTGTTAATTATTTGTATAGAGATAAATATGCTATATATATGATCCTTGTAAGGTCTTCATGTTGGATCAAGGTTACAATTTGTGTGGTCAATTTTGTACCTCAAAATCTAAAGGCAATATGTCAACTATGTATGGGATGTGGAATACAATGTAATTGTTAAGTGCACATGTATATCTAGCTCTTCATGCTCACAAAGAGCAATCTCTTATTCTTAAAGCTGAACAAAATTTGAATATAATCATTTTGAATAAAAGAAAAATTACTTTGAATAATCAGTTCAGTGTTGATTTGATTTGAATAGATGTATCTTTTGTTTAATTTAAGTATTTTAATACTAATGTCAAATACTATATAATTATAAGATTAAAAACAGTTACAAATGTTGTAGCAGAATACAATAAACAGGTTCTTCTTAACTGTAAAAGTACCAGAAATGTTGACAATATTATCATTTTACATATGTTGAGACACTCAAATTAACAGTAGATTTTTCTCCAATAGTCCTGCAAGAGAGTTGAATGAATACATTCAGATTTCAATGTTATAAAATGTACTAATTTCAAGAATATGGGTTGAGAATTTAACAATTTTATTTAGGTTTATAAGAAGAAAAAAACAATAATTTATTTAATGTGTATATAATATACCTGAAATATTTGCATATACAAATGTACAATGTACTTGCTAATGTATTCTACTACAACATTACAATTATAAGAAGATGCACATTATAATAAATGCACACATTAATTTAAAACTTACAGTATGTACATGGGTCAAAATGGTTCTCCATGTTTAATATTTTCAGACTATGTTAGCTTATTGGGGCTTTATTTGCTCATTGCCATTTGATTTATTTTGAGTTATAGGTTTAAACTTTAATTTAAGGTTAACTCCTCCTTCATATACTCACATCATTAATCATTATCCTATCATCATCAACCTTCACTCGTTGTAGGCACCCCAGAACAGATGCAGCACATGATGACCGAAGAATCAAACGGTGACGCAATCATGGGTATATATTGTCATTTAATGCTTTTCTCCACAAAAATGATGGCTGAATTGTACTAATGAAAATTCAAAATAAAATGTTTCCTACTAAACAGTTATGAGGTGAAAAGGTTGGTTCGATTGTACTGTTATAAAGAAATGTGTAGCTTGTATTATAAAAGAATATTAGTTTATAAACGTACAAATGTGGATAAATTTTGAAAATCTTTCGTAGCCACTGAGAACATAATATTTCTTCTTACTTGTAATCAGAATTTTTGACAAAGATTTTTTCATTGTAAACACCAACAACTGCTAGGACAATTTGGAATAATTTGTAGGGAAATGTTTATTACAAAAAATTAATATCCTGCTTCAAATATTGGTTACTGAACCAAACCTGGAATAAGTTTTCCTTAGGCCTGGTATTTTTTAACCAGGGTCAAATATCAAAATCTTAAAACCTTGAGAACAGGCAACTGTTAGTGTTTATCAAATAAGTTTGCATGATTTTACCTCAAATGAGGTAACCAAATGAGGTAAGAGGAGTGTGAGGACAAGAAACGTTTTGCCTTTTGAACCCCTAAAAATCATACCTCGATGGATTCAATGAAAATTCCTTTCTATTGGTCAAATTGGCAGATTTAATTGGACTTTTGATTCAAGGTTCAACGTTCTATACATGTAAATACATGTATTAAAAAAACATTTTATTAATTTACTTGTAAATGTTATCACAAAATAACAAATGATACTGCCCTTAGGTTTTGTAAGATAAAATCTATGGCACAATTTTCATTTAAGGACTTATGTCAACCAAACTTTGTGTAAATTATACAGTTTCACTTATTTTTGAAAATATAAGAATTTATAGCTTCAATTGGGCAAAAAAAAGTATGTGTTAAGGTTTTTCTGACTGGCAGTAATTTTCAGCCTAATATTTCTTCAAAACCTTGTAACTGCTAACAACCCATCTGAATGAATGGTATTAACTGTGGTTACTGACCACAGAAACTTACAAATGTGGTCTTCACATTAGAGATTGCACTAAAATATTTCAGTTCAAAATTTAATAAAAAATTTGGAATTACAACCTAACATTCAGTCAAACAAACAAAATTTGATCACATTTAGAAAAATGTTGAAACCCCAACTTTTGTTGAGCATGGCTGATACTATGGTCCATGTGAATAGTTTGTATTGAGTATTTGGTATATGAGAAATTCAGTCTCCTTGGAGCCTCATGTTGAAAATTATAATGGATAGAAAATAACTATAATGTTAAATCTGTTTTTGAGAGATTACAAGACAAGCCATCACAAAGATGGCTTTTCCAGGCTCCATACATACAGATTTAAGATCAAGTAATTATAATCACAAGTTGTCTGCCAAAGTCTTTTGAAAGCAAAGCTACAGCAATATATTTTTGAGTGTACTGATTTCAAGAACATTCTAATAAAAATCTTCATGAAGGTTGCAACCAGATTTAGAAAAAATTGCAAGTTTATTATCTTTAAAATACAAATTTTTGCATCCTCAGCATATTTTTTCCTTTCTTCAAATTTGTATACTTAAAACTTCAATGCATGGCTTATTGAAAAGTAAATTATTGCATTGTAAAACCATGATTAATGTATGTTACGAGTGGTTTCAGGTGCTATGGAAAATTGGAATTCTTTGTTAAAAGTTAAAATTAGTGCATCTGATGAGTATAAATTCTGTTGAAGACACTCCTGGTTACTGTAAAATATTTGTTTTCATTGTATTCATGTACATTTGTACTTATTAAAGTTATTCAGATCCTACCTACTCAGAAGACTTTAATAAATTATTTCTGTCATTGTACAGGTATTTGGCAGTCTGTAAGCTAAACATTCATTGCCTACAAGCCAGAATCGCCCAGATTTGTTTATTAAGATATACCGGTACTTCACTGCGGCCCAATAAGATTTAATTGAATTATTCAAAAAACTTGGAAAAGTCTGAGTTCATCATTAAGTACTGCTATAGAGATTTTTGGCATCATTTAAATTGGTTCCTTGCAGGACAACATATCCAATAAAATTCAAATAACCGTTCTTATTACATTTCTGCAAGTCCCTTGGGTGAATAAAAGCTTTGGGTCAGTAAAGTTAGAATAGAATATTTATTTGTGAAAATATTTTAAAAAAAACTTCCACACTTTAAGAACTTATTTTTTTTCAAAAAAGGCATGTGCTGTTTATTCAAGTTCTGGTGATGTAAACTTGTTTAACCTGCCAAAATTAACCTTCGAACACTTAAATTTATGGACTTTTGGTTGCATATGTTGTTAAAATGAGAAAAAAAAACTCACTCTTTTACATGTATAAGCTTAAGTAGAATAAGTACATACTCTTATTTTATTTTTTGACATGGAGTGGTCCTTCAATTTATTATACCATGGAACTCCATAAATTCTTGTGAGTTCATGTCTGTACCAAATCAGCCATAGGTGCAAGGTTTGGAATATGCCAGTCAATATTTGAGACAATGGAGGGGAAGAACAAAATTGTTAGAAATTAGAATGAAGGCACCATAATATCTAAATTGTGGGAAAGTGCTCAGTGTTTCAATTTACTGTACAAGTAAAAAGAATTTAGATACATGGTTAAGGAATTTTGGACAAACAACAAAAACTAGATTGTTTACATTCCTATGTAGTGTTAAATAGACAAATGATTATAAACCCAAGTACAATTCAGCCATCACTTTTGTATGCTGTCTCCATCACATTGTTTAGTGTAGTGGTTTAGTGTAACATTGTTATGTTTTGGTGTGATATTTATATAATATAATACACAAAATCTCATTAATAGTCAAAATAATATGTACATATGATTGACATGCTCAGGTTTGTCATCTACATTTGTAGCTTGTAAAACAAAGAAGAGAGCTGAGGTAACTCACTCATGTTGTATTTTTTCATTTTGGACACTTTGAAAGCTTCTACTATTTAATTTTATTAGATGACAACTTATATAAACCAGTATATATATAATTCTATAAAGAATTTTTAGATTTTGACAGTTTTCTTTACATTGTCTTAATTTAATATATAAAAAGCTTCAAAGTACACCTGTATATTATGCAGAACTCACTAAATTGGTGGTGGCAACGAAACATGGAGCATTATTATTATCCTTAACTGAAATTGGAAGTCTGAACAACCCCACTTCAAAAGAATGGGTCAAATGTTCATCCCTTATTCAAGTTATTATTATAGATAGATACTTGTTCGTGAAATTAAAATAAATTTAATAATTTGGTTAAGAACTCTTAAATCTATTGTGTGACTTAGTTTGCGATCCATATTCATGATATTTGTCTAAAAAGCTGAAAAACCATTATTTATTTTGTGCTTGCATGATAAGTCCTCTTTACCATAAGGTTTGCATGGTACGCTGAGTAATAAGTATGTGACCATATTGATTCATGAAAATTTACACATGAGTATTTTCAAGTTTCCGGTGGCCGTTTCATCTCAGTCTAAAAAAAAAATGAGCAAAAAAAATGTTCCTTCTGCATTTTGACCGTGCCATTTTCCAATATTACCGTAAATTTTTCATAGTACTTTTTACTTATCTGTAGTTTTTCACTGAAATTGACAGTTTTCTGACACTTTCAACATTTGATAACCCATGTTAAGCTTTGGCAAATCTGAATATAGCCTTCTCATAGTCAAGAAATCCATCATCAAAAAACATATGAAATGCTACGCCTTAAGATTCATTAGCAGTTATAAAAGCTGGTGAGACACAAGGTTCTGTGGCCACCTCAGGAATTCTATTGTTCGCAAACTGAGTCTAAATTCTAAATTTCAGTTACAATGTTCACCACAAATAGATACTTATTTATCTCAAGTTCATACAAAAATAACCACAATCATGTTGTAGTTTTTCATTTCCTATTAAATGTTATTGATCAGACCAGAACATTGAAGGACATGCATTGGTTTTCTATAAGCAGCTCTCCCTGGTGACAGGAAGATAATGTTATTCACTATTTTACATGTTATCCTGGTCTTTAAAGAAATAATGAATTTACTGCACAGATTGTGTAATATTCACAGCACCAAGCAAAAGATTACATGCTAACATGAATAACATGAAAAATTTCCCAGCAGAAGGTCAAATGGATCAACAATATGAAATATCATGGTAACTTGGTTGGTAATGCTTCCCCCAATAAAATGGCTAAAAACAAACTTGTTGAAATTTTCATAAGGTGCTTGCTTATTATTTAGTCATCTGTTCAATTGGTTCAAAATGTGTCTGTTATTCAAGGACATTTAGAGGTTATTTATATTGTATGATGTGGGTATTTTTCCATTGTTGATAGCTACATTATAAGTGACCTCTAGATGTCTATCTAAATTCTAAGTTCAGTTGAGTTTCTTAATCACAATCCCTATTTATTCATATTAATATATAAGAAGGACCAATGCAAATCTGTGATCACCAAAAAAAAAATCAAATCTAAAGGACCCCTAATGATAAGTGTCAGATTGATAATTGGTATCCAGTTGTATTTATAAGCATTGGCAAATCCATGGAGATTGTGTTCCCTGCGCCCTAATTCATAGAATATTGACTTTGAAACTATTGCATAGCATCGTTTACTTGTTAAGGTTTGGGATTTTGTCAGTTTAAGGGTAACCGCTTATAATAAGTTAATGAAACTCAAAGTATATAGGCATTTGCATATATTATGCTTCAGAAATTATTTGCCCTTGTTAATCTCCAGTCATTGGTCATTGACTGGGTATTTTGCATAATTTAATAGAAAAACAAAGGCTGTTTATTAAGTATTGCTATTTTAATTTCTACATTTGCATTTAACTATCAAATTGTATACAGGAAGACATGGCTCTGTGTCAACAGTTTATTAATATTATTACTGAAAATATCACTCTGTTAACATTATGTCATCCCTTCTGTGTAAGTGATTATGATCATGTTATATAACAAATATTGTATAATTAACCCCATGACCCTTATTTAATTACACTAAACTAATGTATCATTATTTATTTATCAATCAAGTAAAAGACAGACTGTTGGAATTAAAAAATATATCTGGAGCTTCCAAATAAAGACCTTGAAGGTTTTGTCTTTGATATTCAGAAAATACACAAAACCCTGTAAGGACTTGGCAAATGTGCTCAAGGTTTTTTCTTTCAAAATTTTTAATATCAGCAACATTAATAAGTCAACTGTTATTGTATTTTATAATGCCATATTTACACAGCTAATCAACACACAATGATGGCAAAACATAAAAGAAGATTCATTTGTCTCTTGAAATTAGAAAGAGTCATTTTAACACATTTCTTTTATACTTTCTTTAGATCTTCACTCAGTTAAATTAGTTTTGAAATATAGGTTACTACGATTAATGTTTTAGAAGGATGTTAATGAGCTATTACTTCCTATTTGAAACGTGTCCAATGTATATATTTGTAAATGTTGAAACAAGACATTAAAAAGAAAAGATCAAGGAAGATGGAATATACTAAAAAAATGACTTCATAATCAATATATATTATGTTTGTATACTTTGTACCTTTTAGAACTCATGATCCTGATTTAAACATTGATTTTCAGGTTTATGTACCTATATGCCAAATTCATTAAAATATGGTATTATATAAAATCAATAAGGCAAATAATGTTATACATGAGGAACATTTAGTTCGCTGGTAATAATTTTGAATAGAACTCCTCTGAGGCCTCTTGTTACTTCATGCCATATTTATAACACCTTATGATTATTACATGTATAAATAATCATGTTAAGACATGTTAGTAATTGGTCTATTCTTCTAATGCATATTAAATTCATTCTTTCTTTAATCATATTAACGTTACATTCAAATAACCATTGATTATAATTTCTACCTACTATATATTAACGTGTTCTTTAAGAACATTTAGATATTTAATAATCGCCCTTGACTCGCATGGAAACAAAAGTCTTCCATTCTGGGACGGTGGGTTTGTATGAGCCACATCAGCCTCTAGGATTGACGAGGGTAGTTGTACCTATGTGGGGCTATACAGCAGTAGAGTACTTTGGGAATAGTAATATGTGGACTAATCCCGTGGGGGAGAATCAAATTGAAATTTGTGAAAATGTGGAGGATAACACATCCACACAGGAAACGTCAGACATTGTGAAAGTTATGGAATTTGAAACTAATTCGTCACCTCAAAGTAAGTTATATTGTAGTGAAGTCAATGATGATTTTCTAATAATTGCATAAAATAATTTAGTTTTAACCTTGAAAATGTTCAAAGTGTAAATGCAAAGTCATCAATTTTCTTGTATTGGAAACCATACCTATTGACTGATTGAAACCTGCTAAAGTCATCAAAACTATAATTTCCTAATCATCTGTATCAACTAATAAACAAATGGAGGGGAGCTATGCAATTTTAAACATTACAAGTGTATAATTAAGTTATAAGCGTGTGCATCAAATCAGCTTTTTTTTTAAAATAATTTATTTATTTTATTTGGTTTAATGCATAATTAAAAAAGGGGAATAACATCGCCATTAATCATTTTGACAAAACGTTTTAATCCCCTGAACCACAATGATGTCTTTACAGACAGAGTATTTTATTTTAATCCTGTCACATATTTTTTCAAGCACAAGACGTAACTTGTGAAACATGATAAGTGAAATTTCACAATAAAGATTTTTATTGGTATTTAATATATATAGGATATATATAAATGTGTGTGTGTGTACACACAATCCATGTTGATTCACTACAATAAAGCCAAGTAGAAATTTTACTTCGTCTTTTTACAAAATGTTGGCTTCATGACAAATATATACTGTTTATACTTAGGTTTTCAAGCTATTATAGCATACATGTATATTTATTTATTTCTGAGAGGTAAAATGGAGGGGTGACGAAGTGAATGTATCAAATTGTCCTGTCATGTTTTGACACCAATAGGTCCTAATTTAAAGTTTGTTTATACATGTATAATATTGGGAAGGAAAATTTAGAACTTCAAATTTGTTTTCTACAACATTTGTTACCTAGCAATGACCAGTAGAAAGCAGTTGTCCATTAAGGTTATAAAATTTTACAGATCAGTCAATAGAAATAAGTATTTTTATAGCTATACATTTAACTAGATTTTATCTGTTTGAACCCTTTAGGAGACCTTACAAAATATTGTCATTTAAACTAATCAGCATTCAACACATATGTATATGTGTACTTATTTGTATTAAATAAACTGTCTTCCTACATATATTTTAGTTAAACATAAGAATATTGAAGAAATATTTAGTAAGTCATTGAGAAACATTCAAATGTTTTATCCTATTTCCAAATGAATTGTAAGCATACACATGCATCAATTTGAATAAGACGCATTAAGCTAAGACTAATAATTGTATAATCTGTTAGTACATGTGTAGGTAAAAAGTGATTTATAACTATACATTAGGAAACAAAAATTTCACAAATTACAGTCCAGAGAGTTACATATGAAATGGACAGATGTCCAAACTTGATATAGTTAATTACATAGGGAATGACAGCTTTGTGTCATTGAACTCTGACCTCAGTCATAATACTATTATAGCTTGACAACATCAATGTATACCAAATAGTGTATTATTGATTGGTCATACAAAATTGCCAGCTCAGCATTATGTGGAAAAATCCATTTATCATTTGTATGTGCAGTTAACACCTTGATTTCAACTGTCCTTTAAAGAAATACTGGCAGAAAAATCTCAAATTTCCATGTTTTATAGTTGCATGAAAAAAATGCTTATAAATTATATTTCGATAATGAATTGATTATTTGTTGAACTTAATACTAACAGGAAAAACCAGAATTCTTGCATCCTAATAAGTATAATGCATCAGATAAAAGTACAATACTTGTAGTTATAAGGTTATAAAAAACTAGTAAGGGTAGTGCCCTGACACATAAGTGTTAAGATGGGATGTATCCTTGTCTTCATGTCTATACATAACATTCTGATTTCTTTAAAACTCTTCCATCAGGTCCATTTTTGTATAATCTTGATATTGCATCCCATCTGGTATAGTAAAGCATTATTCAACATCATATAGCTCTGCATCACCTTTAAATAGGGTCTTGTGTGACTTCAGTTAAGTCCAAACATTTTCCCTTATATAATTTCTGCCTCTATATGCTACTGACATGGAATCTAGAAGTTAAGTTTACTGTTGACTAAAAACCTATTTTGTGGTATATAAAGAAGAAAAAAACATCATTATCTTACAATTTCTATCATTACAAAACATTGTAGATGTTCAATGTATTCAAATTAGATATTGTGGTATTGAGAGAAACACTCATCAAATAATATGAGATTGGTTACAGTTGGTTATTATCCATATTGATAGCAATAATTAATGGTCAATATTATGATTGTGGATCATTTACCCCTAGTAATAAGGCCAGTAGCCAGTCATTAAGAGTTCAAGCTTTATTAACTAGAACCATATCAGCTTTAGAAGGAATCAAGCAATCATTGATCTTTTTAATTATCTATTGGTTAGCCATAATTACCCATTGTCTGTCAGTTTTACTGCCATTAATCCTTAATGATGTTAACGAGGGGTTCATGGCAGTCCACTTCTTAAGGAAGTCAAACAAGTTATTGATAAGTGTTACCACATTTGATTTATTATCTGTAGTTACATCAACCTTATACATGTACATGTAACAGAAGTTTATGTTACAAATTGCTCTGACTTTTAAAATCGCCAAAGACCCTATAAAAATTCAATATAACATATTTAAGGCTAAATGTAAAAAAAATAAAAAAGCAGTTGATTAGTAAATGTCTTCCCCCAAAGTTTTATTGATGCCATGTAAATCTTGCTATTATTTGTTTCTGGACAGGGGATCCATTTCAACTGCTGCAAGACATATTTGTTTTTAGTTTACAACTTAAATGATTGCCCATGACATAGAATGTGTTTTGAATTGTTTATCTATCAACCTTTTTTAAGTTTTTTTATGACCTTGTCAGAATCATTAAGCAGTCATCACTGAAAATAAAACTTTGTATATAAAACCTGGGTCATATAGATATGTTTTAAATTAATTGTTTTTGATAGTATTTTTTTTTACATGTATGAAAGTGTAGTAATTCATGGTCTTAGACGTCCATCGTCCTGAACATGCATGAAATATTTCCCACTGGACATTAAGCAACCAACAACCAATCAATCTTAGATGTCCAGGTTTTAGCTTTCACAGTTCTACCTTTCATTATCTGTTAAGCAAATCTTCAGATGCTTGCAAAGTTACTTAGTTACAATGAGATCTCTTTTCATCGATTATATTGCCATGTTTGACTTCTCTTAGATATTATTACAATTGTCAGTCAAGTATTAAAGAACCTTCAGTTGCAGAGTTTTAATTTTGAAATAAAAAATGAATGAAAAGTAGCAGTATAATTTCTGATAATTTATTACTGCACATCAGATAATTAACATCTTAAATTTAAGAGGTCTTACTCCTGATTAACCTGTAGGCCAGTGGCAAATATTTGACAAAAGTCATAGCTCCATTGATGTATCACTGGTACAATTTCTGATTTCTAAGAGAAAAATGTAAATTCAGCATGTATTTTCCCACCATAATCTATTGTACATTCTTTTCTTTCTATAATGTAAGCTATGTGTTTGTACTATAGTCTACGTATGCAAGAATATACATGTAGGGTACGAAAATGTTTTAACCTTTAAGTGATAAGAGCGATCTAAAACACACATGTATTTGAATAAAATATCTTTGTACTGTAATTATGAAATATGATTTTTCTATAGTACAGTGTAATAATCTTTAATAATGTTCCACATGACTTGTGAGGGCATATGTTTTAATAATACTTAGATTTGGTATCATAGTTAAGTTTGTAGCCATTAGAGATTTTTGTTGGGGTATATTCATACTTTGGGTATACATGTACCTTTACTAATAGGTAACATGTAATTTGACTAGACCTATTTCACAAATAATACCAATTTAAGGTATTAGATCAGATAGTAGGAATTCATTGGATGACAAGCTTTTAAATGGATTGATTGACAAAAGGAATGGATTGTCAATTTTACAAGTAATTGGTTTTACCCTAAAGTAAATGGTTAAACTAATTTTAAAATTATTAAGTATTTTATTCCATCAGGGTTGTTATCTAATTTCTGAATGTTTCCATTTTCTGCAGAAAAATGATATTGTATTTGACTCTTGATAGAAATAGGATTTGTTTGTCAAATATAATTTGTACATAAAAGTATTTAATCTAATCCAAGTGTAAATAGATTTGGTTTGGTTGTCAAATTGCTTAGTAATCATTTTTATAGGATTGACGATATTAATTTGATCAGGTCTATATATCTGTATAAAAGTCTCTCCAGCAAAGTTAATGATAGATGGTTTAACTTCCACGTAGGCCTTTATGGTATGAAAAGCTTCACATAAATTTTTATATCTTTGCCTTCCAAACTTTCTAATTGTTTTATATATTCAACAATAAATCTTTGATTTGTCCACTTATAGAATATTTTTTAGTGAGCTTTACAAGGATACCTATATGTTCTGAAACCTTTTTGTCACTAGTGGCTGATAGTCCAAGGCTCCCATCTATTGGGTAGGGTAGATTAACCAGTGACATCAAAATATGGTGATCAAATGGAGGGGTTGGGGTTGGTCACTTTTTCAACTTACAGAATTTGTATCATATGTAAGGGATGAGTTACAACTCAAAAAAGACTAAATTTTTCGGTGAAATTTTAAAAGAAAGAATTAAAAACAAAGAATTTGTCTTGCGTGCAATTTTAGACATTCCTTTATTTTTTGCTGACTTAGAGTAATAATATTAATGGAGTTGAACGACTAGTGAAATAAATTTTTAATGGATATTGATAGCAAATGTGCTAATTTTCATTCATCAGAAGTTTTCTTTGAATGAACTGGGATCACTGATTGCTATAACCATAGTGAAATTGATTGTTGTATGAAATCGGACATGTCAGTCTAAATACCAAACAGAAACAGGAGAGGAACATATCTATTTTTGGTTTGATGGGAATAATTTATAAAATGTAATGATGATACTTCCTTGAACTATATAAATACATGTAGTTATGATATTATTGAGGAAAAGGGGGGTTGAATTTTTAGACCATCAAGAAGTATTAGTTCTTCATAACAAGAAAAAAGGAATAACGATTACTGTAAAAGCAGAAATTTTCATGGAGGATTTGATTTCGTTTATTTTGTGGAAAGAACATATCCATGAAATTGAAACCTCCAGGAAAATTTAACCTTCATAGAATATGACTTCCATTTCCTGGAAACCACGAAATCAAATCCCCATGCCATGGAATCTTGTAAAGAGAAAAAACCACGAAATTTTGACCCCACGGAAATTAATGTTTCTACAGTATACTGGCAAACTATAAACAGAAATTTTTCATTTCATTTAATTTAAAACATTGAATTATTCCTCTGGATAATCTACATTTATACTTGTTTAAGGTTTCTATGTCATAGTGACCTACTTACAAATGTCATTTGCATTGACAACATTCAGATCTAACAGCTGATTTTGTTCAGAGAAATTTAGTTGAAATTGAATGAATTTACAAATAAGGAAACAGAGGATATATATATTTATGTTGTATGAATGGAGTCAAAGAAATAAAGTATGAATATAAATCTATAATTTTCTTTGTCTTTGCATAAACTAATCTTTTCCTTTGAAAATGTTCAGTGGAAAGTGTTTTGTTTATTAGCATATTTATAAACAGACTTTTGGGCAATAGGGAAAACATTTTTGCTGATATAAGCACATTTTAAACCAATTTTCCTCATAACAAAACTGATAGAAATGAAAACCACACATTCCTCTATTGTTCTCACCTATTTTAATTATGTTTGGATTAAACAGGAAGTATTTTTCAATTGTTCAATTTTTTTTTTTTACATATTCAGGATAATTTATGTGATAAAAAATTGAGTATCTTGTGATTATCAGGATATAATAAAACCCTTTCTGCAGAAATCTACATTGAACCTTGCTATTGACTTCCTGTGTGTTACAATAATCTAGGGGTTAAAATTGAAAAAAAAAGTATTTAACAGGATACATTTGAGCATACTTTAACATACTTGTGGTCAGTTTCATCAGGTGGTGTCAGTATGAACTCAAATGAAAATATGGATGAATTTTATGGACATTTTGATGCTATGAACATGGGTGGATTTTATAAAATCAAGCTAACACCAGGAAAAGGTATTTCATTTATTTCCTTTTATTTGAATTGCAATTTTCTAACAGTTTCGTTATTTAATATGCTTATTTTTTGGACTAGGGTACACAAAACTAATCTACAAAAACAAGTGACAAGTATGAAGCCAGCTAGAAGTGTCATTTAAAATGCAAATAGATCTAGATATGGTTTTACTCTTTTGGTCTGTCTGAAGAACTTTGGGTTGACAAATCTTTGTAAGAACTTTTCTTGGCTTTTATGAAAGGGAATGGGTTTATATTTGGTCTGCATGCAGCTTTATATTGCTGGGTTGATGCATGTAAGCAATTGTTACATTTGCTATGCAGCCACTTCTAGTTTGACATTTCACAACCCTACAGTACAAGGAAAATTTGGTCAACTTTTTCTTGGCTTCTATGAAAGGGAATGATCAGGAATTGTTCAATATTCATCTACGTAACCTCAATCAATTGCATGCAGGGACGTCTTGCACTGGTGTATTGTCTTGATTTTAAAAGCTCTTGATTTCGAATGTTTTAAAATGCATTATTTAGTAATTGTCCAAAGTCTTGAGCAACATCTTCTTCAAATTAGATAATATCATTGTTACTGGGACAGCCCTCACATCTGGAGTGAATTTTCTAGTTCTAGTTCTCATTAATGCACATGCATTTTTGCAGAACAAATAATATTCTTGACAACTCTTAATTCCTGTAATCTGCAGAGAATTGCACATCTGTAGAATGTTATGGCACACAATGCTTAGATGATTTAATTGTTACGATTGTCAAAAGCTTGGTTATCTTTCATGAATGGATTAAGATCCTGTGTGTGTTTGTATTGATCTAACTTATGTATGCTCAGTCATTTATGTCCATTATTCTCTTGTTTCAGTCTATTTAGTAATGTGTACACCTTGGTACAAACTTGTTTCAGTTCTGTGTCTTCTCCACATCAACCGTAGTATATCATTGGTTTGACTTCAAAGCAGATTTCTATATGGATATGCTGGAGGGTACTTAATTGTTCATGGAACACAACTGAGAGACCTAATTAATGTTTGTATTAATTGCTAATACTTCATGTCAGTTGGTATCTTGATTAGTACTTTCTTATAGATCCCATGTTGGCTCAATTATTAACCATTTATGATGCATCTTTGATGAAGGAAAGGATGGGTTATTTTGTACTTTCTAGGACAAGGACTGAAGGCAAACATCAATATTTCGATAAGTTTGGAAAATGATGGAAAGCAGATATTTGTTTTAGTTGGAGAAATAGTATCAAGTTCATTTGTTTTTCCACTGAGTATGGGAAACTAGAAACCATTGAGGATTTGAGTAGACCAGGAATATTTAATTAAAAAATAATGGAAACAGAAAGAGATTGAGTGGTGATTACAGCTTTTCTTCAAATTTTGAATTTACAACTGAATTTCCCAATCTTCAGTAGTGTTGACTGAATAGTTTAATATTTTAGTAATTAATGTTGAACAATATGCATTGCCAGTGAAAATCTAATGAACATAATTTAAATAAACCTTCAAAAGTTCCATAACTACTACTACTCTCATACTGGGCCAATCAGGTCATCATCCCCAACAATATATAACTAAAAAGAATACTGAAAAATCAAGAAATATTCTGTAAAAGTTCTTTGAACATTATGTAGTTAATTGGGGTTACTTGGTGAAATTAATTAAACAAGTCTGAAATTATATTTAGTCTACAAAATAATGACTTGCAGAACTTAAAGGTAATTTGCTTTGCTTCCAAATTCTCAGGTGTGTTTGTGTTAAAAAAAGATGACAAGTGTGCCAAATAATAAAGTAGGGATACATGTATACTTAACTATTTTAATGTTGCCACTTCTATAGATACCATAATAAATTACAAAGGTATGCACAGTTAAGTAGAACTGAAATATGTTTCATAATGTTTCAATTGTTTCTACTGTTTATTTATTCACAAAAATGTATGGTATGGGTTTGCTTTGCTGTATGTAACTTCATTAAAACAGTTTTGAGAGAGATAAATTGTTTGAAGATGAGCTTATGAATGTATATATAGACAGTTTCTAGCATCTGGCAAAATATGTGAAGGAGGAAGTTATATTTAGTACATGGTAATCAAGAGGAAATGTAGATTTCTGCATATTTCTGGAATCAGCTGTGCAAGCAGGGGACCAGTGGGGTGAATCTTCTATCTTGTCCCAGTTATCTTCATATAGAAATCAGCTGATCATTTATAGATAACTTACAAACTGAAATTATATGTACACATTTCATAACTTGATAAAAAATGAAATCTTGTATATTATTGATCAATGAAAATTTCGTCCTGGTTAATGTGTTGAAAATATGATTATTGAAGAACATTTCATGATAAAGTAGTGGTTTATAGCTATAAATATCACATTTAAAATCATGTGATATGGTTTGCAGTGGTTATAGAAATATGTGTTTTCCACATGTCTGATGATGTGAAGTATTTCATTACTGATGATGCTTTATCCTATCTCATCAGATAATAAATTCTAAGGCTTGGTTTTATGTATTGCATGAAAAATAAATAAACTTCAAACGTTTCAGAAAAAGTTTCATTTTTTAACATACATGAGAATCCTTTTGTGTTTGAACACAAAAATATGTTATGAATTTATTGCATGGTTTTAATTTCAAAAAGAATTTTAAGCAATATGTTCAATAACCCAATGTTATTGTGTGTAAGTAAATTGCATTTGAAAGAATGTCAAGTATGTTGGACGAGTGTAGTAATGTAAAAAATACATACATTATACACATATATATCATTTAAATTGTATAGTATGTAAAACTTGTACACATGAATATAACATTTATGGATCTATTCTTCTATTGTAGGTGACAACATACATTTAAAGATCTTAGTGCCGTCAATTGCCGCCGGAGCCATCATTGGTAAAGGAGGAGAAACAATCGCTCAAGTACAAAAAGAGGCTGGAGCCCGCGTTAAAATGTCCAAGGCTAATGACTTTTATCCAGGTACGCAGCACACAGCAAACATAAAAATAAGCTAAAAAATTATGTTTTAACAAAAGCTCACACAAATTTTTAGAAGGCAGGTAAAATTTCAACAAAAATAACATGAAAGTGAAATTTTTTGAATTTCTTCAATCCACTTGAATTGTCTGCAATCCCACATAGTAGATCAATAAGGCAGATTTAAATCGACTACCTTCCAAAATAGTACATGTATGACTATTTCATTGCTAGCTTATAAACCAGAATGGAAACTAAACAAGGCCATGTTTCCTTCAATGTTGATGTTGTTCAGTTGGCTCATTCTTATGGTATTAATTTTCTTGGCTTGATATGCTAGTGTTTCCAGTAATATTGCGATTTTCATGGAAATAGTGCACACATTCTTGTTTTACTCAACCTTAGTTAATGAAAAGACATGTTCAAATTGTTTCTGTTTATAATTATAGTAGATGACTGGGATTTGTTGGGAAATCTGTAAATCTAAAAAGACCTGTGATTTATATTAGAATCAACGTTCTCTAAAACAAATAATTGGCATAGATTGTGTCTTCTTGTGCAATCATTTTATGTTTTACTTAATTTGATATGAACAGTTGGTAATTTCCTTTATAACCATTAAAATGAATTTAAAATCAACAGCTATTGCTTATTAAACATGCTTCTATAAGCACAAAACAAGGAAGAAAATATTCCTTAATATTGATTTACACCTTTTAGACTTTTCCTTATTAGAATTGAATTGTCTTGCCATTTAATTTCTATTTGTTCTAACTACATCAATGCTCTTGTCATAGTTTGCATACCTTAGGTCATAGATACAATCCAAAAGACTTGTTGGCATATACCACTTTACCTAGCAAACAACATTTAGGTGTAATAACAATGGCTAGATAGGTAGAAGACAGAATACTGGTTATGTATTTTGATAGGATGACATGCTTTGCAACAAACTGTCACCATCATGACCTTGTTGATTTTTTTTTTTCGTTCCCTAACATAAGTTTGCCTCTATCAAATGTTATGAAACTTATTCACATTGCTTTTTACCACAAAACTCAGATCAAGTACATATTTGTTGGTGTTACTTGTGATGTTAGTTTCCATTCTCTAAAGTTTGCCTCAACCAAATATTATCATATGGAACTTATAAAATTATACACAATGATTATTACCACAAAACACAGATCAATTTGGAATTTAGGTGAAGTCACTTTTACCATTATGGAGTTATGTCCCTTTTTTATTATTCTCTATCTTAAGTTTGCTTCAACCAAATACTATAAAACTTATACACAATTCTTATAACCACAAAACTGAGATCAAGTTTGGGTGGTATCACTTGTAGCTTTAATAACAATTTTCTTTTCTAAATATGAAATTAAAATTCACAAACTATTGGCCGTGAGAGTACATTTTGTGGCCAATGAGCAAGACTGATTTCTTGTAGAATTGTTTTCCCATGAGTACTAAGATGTGTTCTGGTTTTAAAACTAATATATACATATATATAATGTTTTGTGCCTAAAGAAGCATTCTTAATAAGCAATAACTGCTAGTTTAAAGATTTATTGAATACAAATAACAAACTACCATCTGTTGTTATTAAATTAAGTAAAACTTAACAAAGGCTTATTTATAAAATGAATGCTTTCTTGTTCCAAAATTTAAAGTCGTTCATGTCAGCAAATTATACATAAAACTTCTTTTAAATGAACAGTTATTGTTCCGAAACTACATATTTTATTTATCTTATCGGAATATTGAAACATTTAAACCAATAACACATTGTTTGGGGGTGTAAAAGTTATCGTGTGTATTACCAGAGACACTTTGTTAACAATGACTGTGTAGTATGCACTGTTAACAGACTTTTGTTGACAAGTGACTAGTAATTGTTTACATCTCACTTCTCTAGAAAAATATGTAGGTTTCATCTATTTCTGTAAAATTATGATTGAAAGGGGTATAATTTAAAGAAATTCGAGATCTGTGTAGTTTAAAAACATTTCATGGATAAGTTGGTCTGAATATCTTGAACTCTTGAACAATTTTATTTCGTTAAGATATTTATACCGATATACTACTGGTATGAAATAAAAAATAATTTCATGTTTGAATTAAAATCCAAATAAATTCCAAAATCAAAGGAATTAAGTGATAATATGGGAAAATCATGAAACAGCAACCAATGTATTAAAACCTTATTGAAAGGAGAAGGTCCGGTAAGACCCCTTTTTGGCCCCAAAATATAGCAGTTTTACCAAATTGTTAAAATGTAAACTTTTAGTTATTTATTGGACAGTAGAATGCTTCTGCTACATAAATATTGGCTGTTTTTGACAATACAATGCACATATATCAAGTGCTAGCACCACTAAGTCATGCTAAATTACTGAAATCTTCACAATTCTATCATTTTAGTTAAATTTTAGACGGTTTTCGCTTAAAACGAAAGTGGCCGCATTTGTGTTCATCCTTAATATTGGAATGAGAGTTGTATTTTATGATAATACATAACATATATAAAGGTTTAGGATGAACACGGATGCGGCCACTTTCATTTTTGACAAAAAACATCTGAAAAGTGACATTTTTTAACAATTTTGGTAGATTTTTCATTTTGAGCTTGAATCGGATCGTTTTTAATGACTAAATCAGTTAAAATCTTTCACAAAAACTAACTGAATCAAATGAAATAGACACTTAAGTGTTTAAAAAGAGGTCAAAATCTTTCGTCAGATGAACCTGAAATTTGAGGCTAAAATCGGTCCTTACCAGACCTACTTCTTTGAAATATTGAACCTTAGAAATATTTCCATCAATTCATGCATATTTTTTTTTCCAATTCCCAATTCATACATGTAAGTTCTTTTTACTGATATTCTTGTCTTGTTATTGTTAGAATTTTAAAGCATTTTTTTTTTTTGGGGGGGGGGGGGTTCCATGTCCTAAAAAAATGATTTGGAGAATCAATTATGAATTTGCTCAGTAGTAATGATTGTAATTGTGTATTGGACTTTTTCAGAAATGATTTATGGGTGTTCCATGTAAAACATTGTCTTGGTCAATTTAATTGAATTTTAATCAGATCTTCTATTCTACTGGTGGTTAACTGATATGTCAAACCATGGGATCAGTATGACATTTTAGTAAGCTGGAACATGTTGGAATTTGATTGGTTAGAAGTTGCTAAGGGGATATTTACCTCCAAAAATAAAACAAAAATCTTTCTATTCTTATTTTGAACAGAAAACATTTTGGGGAAAACACTTTTTGCTATTAAACCCATTAACCATAAGCTTGAAATTTCACTATTAGTGTCAAGACCACTTGTTCTCAAACTAGATATTTTGTAGCTCAGGACTTTTAAGGTTCAGGAATTTTTGTAAATTGAATAATGATGTCTAAGGAGGATAAGCTTATCTAATAGGTTGTTTAATGAAAATGGGTACTGGTAAATATATAATCGTTTGGAAGGTGTTGACCCATTTTGGTCAACGAGATGCAATAAATTTTAAATGTCTATATCAGATCACAGCTGTATAGACAGAAGGACAAAGCCTATGTCATGATCCACTGAACAAATTCTGACATTCTGACACCTGAAAGACTTGCTTAATTAGGTTTTTAATTATGTCCATTTCTTTTGTCTCTAAAACTTGTAAAGTTGGTCAATTAGCCAATGTTTTTAAATTGGATCTTTCGTCAGTCATTTTCTTAATTGGTTATTTTTTGAATTACGAGGAAAAGTTTTGTCAGTTTAGTTGAAAGAAACTTCCTGCATGTACATTCACTAAGTATTGAAGGGTTAAAGTTTCACAATTTGCGGTCTTACCTTATCCAAACTTGAAACCCCTATTAAATATATGTATTACTCTTAAAACTGACTGCATATTTAGTCAAATTAAAAGAAGAAACCCTTGCAACACAAGCTGTTAGTGTAACACAAAAGTTTAATGAAACTTGTTACTTAAACCTGTATTCTGGTGTTTTTTCAAATTTTTAAAGGAAAATAATTGTGTCGCATATCAAAAGCTTTACTTCATACTATATCATTATAATAGAACAGATTGGATACCCTTGTTTAACCTTGTTTGTAAAGTTCTATTTGCAAGTCTGTCTGTCTACATGCATCGACCAACTGTCTTTTCTTTCCTGTAGATTTAGATTAAATATCATGTTCAATCAGGAAAAATGATTAAATGCAGTTGCAATGATAAAAAAGAAGTTTCATGAGAATGTCGGCTGAAAGGTTTTAAGCAAATGTTTGTTATTAATTTGATTAGATAGAAATGTTGAATCAATGATCAATGACCAGAAGAGAATATGATGTCTAATTCTAGAATATGTTTTTGTCTCATCAAAGCTAGCCAACCTTTGTATTCTGTAAGACTGAAGCAAGGTTATATCTGTGTCATAGGGGAATATCCTACAAGTGTGTTGGTACCTTTGCACATGAGCAAGCTAAAGATGGCAAAGTATATGAACTCAAATTATCTATTCATAATTGCCTGGATAGATAGTATTTAAAAACATTCTTTGATCAATAATAGTATTTTAACTATTTTTACACATTTTTGAGGGTGAAATTTATAACTTGAGGCTTTGTAGATTAGGTTTTCAACAGACATTAAGTCTTGACGTCGGTGGTTTCACAGACATTTGACTGAGGTGTTTTTTTTTCCACTGAATATCAAGATTGAGTAACTTAAGAATGGAATAGAAAATACCAAAAATAAAACCATGGAAATATTGTTACCTTCATGTTAAACATGTGTACCCCAGGATTTACTCCCGACCAGTTTTGAGTGAAGTGGTTTGGTGCAGTTTATATAATATTGCCTTTGATATATGTTACGTTCTCCAGTTTTCCTCTGAGTTCAAACTTAGATGGTTTCATGTTGCTATATGTTAGACATGTATATTGAGATTTCGGTTACTGATAGGAAGATTATCATACATGTAACTTGTGCATATGTGTGCTCACTGCTTTGTGAAACAATTAATAAGAAGAACAACAGTTATATCCATCAAGTTTTCCACTCATTTTACACTTAGGTTAGATGCTACTTTTTCTTTGTGCATATTTTTTTAAGATGAGTCCCGTTACAATTCTTATGTTAGGTGACCATGTTTTTTAAGTTATTGTTTTGATAGATTAGCAATACTCATTGTTTTGGGGGCTCTTTTGGTTGCATGTTTGAGAAAGCCTGATTTGAGGACAAAAACATTATTATAATAAGAAAAACAAGTGTATTAGATGATAATTTGATATATGATGAATCATATAAGACATACAACACTATATATTAATTAGTGAGCATAATCAGGCATAAGATAATACATCCAGTATTCAGCTCACATGACAGAGTAGAAATATTGGCTGATTCTAGCAAACTGACTTGATGTATAAAATTTATATCCTTGCTACACATAATGAGTGTTGACAGGAACATCATCTACAAAGGACCTATTTCCTTGAATAAATCCAGCCACAATCCATTGAAATGGAATAGTCACATAGATTTGTAGATATACCTATTATATGTGACATATATTATTTTACGTTCAATTCACCAGGAAGGAAAAACAATATTCTTGTACGCAATAATAATATTAGTGATGTAAGTTTCAATGACTATTCAAGGGTGTCAAAATAGTACATGAGAAAGCTATTGACATGGAGAGGCTTCATATGACACAAACCATACAAATCTGGTGCAACATTTCATACAGGGCTGTTGAGGACCTTTCTATAACTTAATGTATCTTATGATGTTGTCTGAAGAGTATCAACTGCACATATTGTCTAGTGTTGTTATAATACATGTATTAGATTTGTATATGAAGCAGTATTGTAAATTCATGAGGTTGTTTTTCTATCTATTCAGAATTAATTCCACCTTCAATTATGTTAATCATATTGCCAAGTGTTAGTCTATAATTCAGAATGAATGTTGATTTCCTCTTTCACGTATTACATCTACAAATAATGTAGTCCTCATCTGATCTTGTCTATGTGTGTTGCCAAAAGCAATGTATACTACTTAATACTGTAAAATAAAGTGGGTGTCGGCACATAGATAGATGATAAATTGTTTACCTGTGAGGTTATACACAGGTAATCCTTTGATCTAGCAGGTGAGGAGGTTGAACTTCAGTATGTGGGTACTTAAATATGGCTGGCTAATATAATGATGAAGTATTATTAGGTTTCTTTCTCAGTCTTGTCTGAAAAAGTTTGGTCCAAAATAGGTTACAGGTTCATAAGAAAAATATAGCCTGTTTATGAGATTTATGATTATCAAATTTTTAAAAGGTTGTATATTAAATTTGTATATACATGTATAATCAAGATATATTTGTTAAAGGAACTAATTTTGAAATTTCGGGAGAGAGAACTTTAATTCCATCCCCAAACACTAGATCCTAGGCCTACATATATATGAATAATTACAGTTAAACCTGCTCTAAAGGTCACCTCTATTTAGTGAAAACCAGTTTTGTCAGAGGTCATTCTCTTGATCTACTTGAGATATATTTGCACATTTTATACTTCAATTCAAAAGTTGCCTCTTTTGTAAGGTTTCTCTGGTCCAAAGAGTGATCTTTTTATACAGGATTGACTGTAGGTGGTATAATGTTATTGAACTGGAAAAATGTTGGTGTATATATTGTCCAAAGGCAGAGCTCATAAATCTGTACTTTAAAAAAAAAAAGGGTTGAGGCTTATATCTATATAACACAGCAAATCTTGCATTTGATAATGCAGTAAAAGCTATGTTTCTATATCAAACTTAATGTTGTAAATTTTCATTTCAGCCACAACAGAAAGAGTATGCTTAATAATGGGTGCTGCAGATTCAGTCAGAAAAATACACACATTCATCATGGAAAAAATTAGAGAAAAGCCAGACCCCAACCCAAAGTTAGAAGAAACAAATAAAAACTTTGAGAGGCACAGACAGGTTTGTAATGAAGTAATCTATCGTCCAATTAACACGGTTTGATATCATTATCATTATTAATTTTATGGGCTGAAGAAATCCCCTAAAAAAGCCTCATTAAAGGCTATTCATTTTAAAAGAAAAAGAAGGATGAATGTATTTCTGTGACAATCTTTTTGTGCTGTTAGTATTTTATCCAGTTCTCAAGCTTTCTACTGGAGAACACAATTTTATCTGGTGCAAATATATTTGTATCACCAATGATGTAACTAATATAAGGCCAGCCTTTTTTCCTTATTTGAAGATTCAAAGGCACATATTTACAATGGAACAAAAAAATCAAAAATGACAAGAACTTTTACAGGATCTGACGATTTTACTTTATAACTGGTAAATATGACTGGAATTCCATATCTGAAGTTAATATATTTCAAGCAAATTGTACAGTCCAATTGAGTTAACAGTTTGATTGTAAAACTTTTTCCAATGATTTTCTTTTTTATTTATAATTATCTTGAGAACTGTGAAAAATTACCCAACTTTCTCCTCATTAGGGGATTTCTTCAGCCTTATCATGCATCATTCATCATGGGGGACCTTAAGTACCCTTCATATTTTTATTTGTTGAAATTAAAAAAGATGATATACAGTTTGAGTTTAAAGCTGAACACTTTTTTATCAAATTAAAATATATTTTTAAAGAAATTTTATAATAGAATTAATTTTTATGATAGTTTTAAATTGGCTTTAATAATAGAACTAAATTTTATGATAGTTTTAAATTGGTTTTAATTATAGAATTAATTTTATGGTAGTTTTAAATTGGTTTAATGCTATAAGTTAATAATTTTTGAAAGTGCAAGATATAACTCCAGTTTAATGAAATATTGCATAATTTATTAAATGAAAATGTATTAATAATCTGTCTTTCTCTGAACAGGTTAAAATTTTAGTGCCAAACAGCACAGCGGGAATGATTATAGGAAAATCAGGAAACTATATAAAACAGATAAAGGAAGAAAGTGGGGCCTACATACAGATATCACAGAAGTCTAAAGAAATTAATTTACCAGAAAGATGTGTTACAATAGCTGGTAAGAAAATTTCTGTCTCATTCATACTTGAAATTAATTCAGTGAGTATGGGGCAGGACTTGATACAAAAGTTCTCTAATAAACTACTAGTTATACAGTTGTTGAAATTATCACATTAAAAGTACAAATGAGCCTTTACAAAAATAACATGTCTATTAAGATATCAATTGGCCAGAGTTGGTATCTATTCCTGTGGCTCATACATATTCCAACTGTAACATGAATAACCAAACTGGATTTTTGCATTTATAGATCAAATATTTTCTTATTTTTTGTCTGAAAGTGAGGTTTTGATTTATAATATCTCTCTAAATGATTTCAAGTTAACAAAAAAAAAATCTTTATCATGCTTTAGTTACACTGTCTTTCTTAAGAAAATCATTGCACAGCTACAAATCTTCCATTGCTTTCTTGGACAACTAAATATATGACAAGATGAACAGGACCCAATCAAATTCCTGCTAAAGGGTATTGTATTCAAACCAAAACACAAGTGAATGATTGATTGATTGAGGTTTGCAAATATTTATATCCAAGACAAATTCACAATAAGTCTCAGTAGACCAATGAAGGTGAATTAGTGAGAAACAAGAATGTGTCCCTAGTACACAAATGCCCCACTCGCACTATCATTTTCTATGTTCAGTGGACCGTGAAATTGGGGTAAACCCTCTAATTTGGCATTAAAATTAGAAAGATCATATCATAGGGAACATGTATACTAAGTTTGAAGTCGATTGGACTTCAACTTCATCAAAAACTACCTTGACCAAAAACTTTAACCTGAAGCGGGACAGACGGACGGACGAACGGACGGACGGACGAACGAACGAACGAACGGACGGACGAACGAACGGACGCACAGACCAGAAAACATAATGCCCCTCTACTATCGTAGGTGGGGCATAAAAATTGTCTTACAGCTTATCAAATGTGCAGAAAGCATAGCATGGGACTGTAGTTTTCATTCAGATTGGATATAGACTATGAAATGTAAAATGCTTCATACAGCTCATAACTTATTTTGATATGTGAACATTCTTACTAAATAATATTAATTAAAAAGTGTTCTTATTTAATCATTTCAGGTGATGTTGAATCCAACAAAAAAGCAGTAGACTTAATTTTACAGAAAATTGTTGAAGATCCACAAAGTGGGAGTTGTCCAAATATCAGCTATGCAGACTATACTGGTCCTGTTGCAAGTGCTAATCCTACTGGTTCCCCATTTGCAAACCCTAATGTTGCACAAAACAGAGGACAAGAAATGGTTGTCAACACAACCAATTATTCAACCCAAGGTGCTTTTGGCATAGGAATAAATGGGAACACTGCTTTTAGCAATAGTTTAGGGAATGGAATTACAAATTTGAATTTAAATGCTGCATTAGGGCAACCAGGTGGAAGCATGACCAGTTCAGCATTGGAAAATTTGAAAATGACATTACGTGGAAACGGGTATTCCGAACAGGCTACAGAGGATATCAGTAACGCTATGAACGTGTTGGCAAGTTATGGCATTCTAGGAATGATAGGACTGAATCAGATTCCTACAGTAAATAATATGGGAACGATTGCAAATATGGGACAGCCTACTCCAGGGATGACTGCAGGTGTGGCTAATATGCAGAATATGCAGAACATGCAGAATATGCAGGCTACCATGCAGCAAGGAATGAACATGAACTCTTCCCTTGGAGCTCAAGGAATGATGGCTGCCACGCCTGCCAGCTCAGCACAGAATAATTCTTATCTCAATACGAGCAATAGCTCAACTGGTGCCGGTAGTTTGTTTGGACCTGTTGGTAGTGGGTCATCTGGTTTGGGGAGTTCTGGATCAACTGGAGCTGGCTCTAGTCTGTTTGGGAGCTCCTCACCAGGTATGGCCAATGAGAGATACGTTGGGAGCCCCATGTTGAATGACTCATTTACAGGAGCAACAAATTACACAAGCACTCCAACAGCATTTGCCGCACCAACCATGCAGACTGAAAAACCGCCAAACATAGCACTGAATCAAAATTCTTTTGGTTTAGGAACAAGTATGTACAGTCCAACAGAGGATAAACAACAAACCATTAAACAGGATTTGGAAGTAGCAGAAAGTATAGTAGGGGCTATTTTAGGTCCAGGTGGAAAAGGAATTGTTGAATTACAGCAGTTTACACAAACCAACATCCAGATTTCCAAGAAAGGAGTTTACGTACCTGGTACCAGAAATCGTATTGTCACAGTAACTGGTACTCCATCAAATATAGGAAAAGCACAGTATCTTATACAACAGCGTATACAACAAGAAGAACTTAAACGTGCTAGACAAGCGTCTCGTTAATTGAAATTAGTGGCTTTAAGAAATTTATTATTATTCCCCCAAAAAGACTGTTGTTGTTTTCTTTTTTTAAATTTTATTAAGTTAATATTTTATTATTGTGGTTGAAGAGATGTAACAGCACCCATTTGTGATGTTAGTAGTATTCAAACATGGACTTGATCAACAATCACAATTCACAGGAAATTTGCATGCCCATATTTGTTTGTTAACGTGTTTTTGTTTTTCGTTTTTTCATGAACTTTTAAGTCTTTCTTTCCCAAGTTATGGGATTTTTAAAGCATGTAGGAAACATCTTAATAACATTTAGTGTTTGTTTTTGTATATATATATATATTTACTGATACAGTCATGCATACTAAATAGAAGTATAGCACATTTGTGATACATGCATTGTCATTTCAAATGTAGAAAGTCAGAAGAGCATTGATATTTATTGCATTTCGCTAGAAACAGAAGTAATGTGATTGGTTAACTTCAATCTTGGCAATGTTTTGCAAATTTTTACTTGTGAAAGAAAATGTCTCTTGATCTTTTCGATAATGATTGTGGTGATCAAGGGGACACAACTCCTGTTGAATTTCAATTCATTGGAAATTATATATAGTGAGAAGACAGAATGGAGATTTTCAAAAGTTTCTTTTAGGGAGTAAAAATAAAAGCAAGACATTTCACGATATGGAATACGTGGAGGGTGATACGTTTTGTTTATATATTAAGGTTATATTGGAATGAATGAATGTTTCCCCTATTTATATTGTGATTAGGATATATTGTAATATTATATAATTATATATATATTATATTAACTTTTTGACAGACTGATAAGATTTGTTGACATATGTTTTAGTCAAATTTGATTGTTATTATTATTTAACTCAAAAGTTGTTAACGATTTGTATGTATATGTCTATTTAGATATATGTGTGTATAGTCATAAAACACCCTTTGAACATAATGTTCAAATTTTCTATAAAAAGGAAAGCCATTGATTATTTGCCAGAAATTTTTGTTTTAATTTGAAATTGACTTTAATTAATGTTGCACAAGTGCAATTTCAAAACATTTTTTCCAATTACAGGAAATTTTGCACACAGAAATTTCTAAAATGTTTACATCATCTACATGAAATAGAATTGTTGATTATAATGACATTTTGTGGTTTTCCCTCTATGATTTTTCATGTAAGAATAAAATTTGACTAAATGACATTTATCATTGATTAAATAGTGAAATGCAACAGGTCATTTGCTAACATACTTAATAAATATAAGTGTGACCTTCTTGCAGAGATAGGTGGCTTATTTAGAACATGGCAATAAATATGAAATTTGTATATAGATAAAACACAATTTAATCCAGTCAAATTTGAAAATGCTGACTTCTTCATAATCATTTAAAAATGACTGAATAAAATTGAATGAAATTGTCAGCTTCTAGCCACATCCTAACATTTATATATGCAATTTGACAATGAAAACAATGTCTTACAAAATTGTCTTTTTAGCATATTTTGATTATTTTATAGAATATTTTCTGGCAAATGATTGATGGTCTTTGAAAATGTTTTTCCATTGAAAGGTGACAGATGTTAGATAAGTTTTAATATTGATCATGTAGATGATTCATCAAGTAGGTATAGTAAACTATGATGACAGAGTCCTACCTATGTATAAAGGTGAACAGATTCTTTTTTAGCCTGTTATTGAAATCATTGGATTAAAATTATTAACACTATAGTAGTGTTATATGTATGTGTCATTTAACATATGTAGCTTTTCAATGGAGAATTTTTTTTTCGTTTAATTTATTATACCATAACACCACATAGATATAAATGTATTAGAAAAGGCAGGTTTACCTGGAAAGGAATAACTTTCTAGAATTTGTACTAGCGTGGTAGGTGATGAATTTCACAGCTTTCTTTTTTGTGCTAGCTGTGTTATAAAATAAAAAAATATTCAGTGGAAGGTTAGATGTGTGTAAAATTACCTGAATAACGGGTACAATTAGTTATTATATTTATTTTTTTGTTTTTGGTGTGAACTGAGCTAGTATAAATTTTCTGATCTATTATTATCTATTATCTTCTCTTTGCTCTCTGAGTTTTCCTGCCCAGTGCTTGTTGAATACATAAAATATTTTGTCATTATTCAGCCCATTGTGTGAAGACAAGTCTTTCAAAAAATCTGTCAAAGTTTATCATCACAAGAAAATTGAGCATGCTTTTTTTTCACCGATTTTATATTATGCATCTTGTACTCAAAACTCAAACTTGTGCATTGTCACCCCATTGTATGAATATAGATCATCTTGGCATCAATCATGGGTTTTCTTCGTTATTTCAATGATGTGCCAGCTACGGAGTCTTTCAAATAATTACCCTACTTTCAGAAATAAAACAACTTTCATTTATTATTATTTATTAGTGTGTGGTGATAATGATTTGATAATTAATAGTTATTTAATTAATCACTGAGATTTTATGACATAGTTATTTAAGTTTTTTGTATGAAGTGTGTGTTTTTTGGAGACCAGTTGTTATATCAGTACATTGTCCATAGTTATTTCATAATTTTCATATCTTCACCAGTCAATATACTTGGGTGCTGAAAAATTGACAACTGTGATAATTTATTTAACTTCGCACACTGAAAAGAGAATCATCTTTCCCATCTTGTTCACGACAGATGAGTTATCGCAGATATACTCAAAAACTCTACCCATTCACATTGTACATTATTTATACAAATTATGCCAGAAATAAAATGTCCAGGAAAATTTGTGCAGTTGGCTTTTACTTGAATCTTTCAATTTTCAGTGAACATCAAAACTTACACATTAAAGATATAATGTTAACTTAGAATTATAGCTACTCGCGCCTTTTTGTAGGCTCATAAGTAAAACATATAAGATCATAAAGCAATACAATTTTTTTTATCATTTTGTATTGTTGGATAAAGCATTCAGTGAATGTCTAGGTTGAGGCAACTGCATATAATTTTTCATTTCATATTCATACATCTTCATTAAAAAGCATGACATGTTCAAACTTTCAAAACTTATTAGTCATTCTACTTTCATTCTCAGTAGGAAAGCAACATAATATTAGACCAACCATCGTTATTTAAATGGCAGGGATCCTATTCATTTCTTCTTTAGATTAGAAAATTTTGATCTCAAACCATATAAACTATTGTTTCCTGTACAAAACTTCATGGTTAATATGACCCCAGACTAGCCAATATCATACAGTATTTATTTATTTCCATATTCACTCATACTTCTCAAATCATGAAATTTGACAGTGAAAGTCAAAACTTTCCTGTAATTGTATGTTAACAGTTTACATCTATCAAATGTATTCCAGCCAATCAAATTGGTGCAAGTATTCAATGCAGAACATACAGCATTTTCAAATGACCACTCATTTCATGGAATATTTAAATCTGTGATACCACATAGAATTTGGTCTGATCTTGATCATCCATCATTTCTTGCCTTTCACTTTCAAATTTCTTTGATTTGTGTAGTGTAGTGAAGAAAATTCCTTATACAGTTAATCACTTTTTTATGTAATGAAATCCTAGTTTCAAATTATTACCATTTCATTTCAAGGTTTATACTAGATCAAATGTTTTAAGATAAAACCTAAGTTTTATACAGTTTAAGCATGTCATACTTTCTACTGGAAATGCATTTTATGAAAGAGATTTTTATTGTTCAGCAGTTTTATTTTTGTATGTTTTAACTGATGTACTAGTTATGTTTTATAGGAAGTTTTTATAAGTTGAGGTGTGGCCAAAATAAGGTCGTTGAGAATAAAAGATCTGAAAAATATTTGATGTAACTTAAGAAACAGAATGATTCTGGTGTTTTTAAACTTTTTATTTAATGAGACACTGTAAAAGTACTCATTTTTGCTGTAATGAAAGGATATTGACTTGGAAAATCATCAAATTTATATACACTGTAGAACATTCAAGTTTTAATGAAAATTCTTTTACTGTTGAAACAGAACCTACACACAAATAGCATTTTTTAGTAGTCTATCAAAAAAGCTTGCATTGAATTGGACTGAAAATATAACTATCAATTATTTTTTTCTCTCGGAATATCCATATTGTAATTTATAAAAATCTATTGACATAAAGATGACCATTATGTGATCATTCTTTATATTGATTTTTTTTCTTCATTAGACATTAGCAAACAACAATCAGTCAATAAATTCTTCAAAAATGAGTACTTTTATAGAAATTTTTACATCAGACCATATTGTATAGATAAACTTGTTTCATTTTAAATGACCTGGACATAAACTGTATAGTTTAATGTATCAATTTATTTTATATTATATTTCAGTATTATTGGTAAATTTTTCAGAAGAGAAATATCATTTCTTTGCTTTTAAAAACAGGATTTTTGTAAATTTGAGACATTGAGACAAACAATGTTAGTGTTTTCAGTTTTAGACGAGTAAAAATTTAGAATCAAGAAAAACACAAAACATATTGCAGATTTTTAATAATTTTATCTGTAATAATCCAAATTGGAAACTGTTTTACTATTTGACATTTTAAATATTAAGCCTATCTTCTTTTTTTTGTTATTTAAGAATAATTCGAAAGAAAAAGCTGCATATTAAACCACAGAAACTGCAGATACTATATGAAGAACATGAGAATTTTGTTCACTGTTTCATCTGTTACAAAAATCATTAAGTGAAATCTAGTCTACTACCTCTTAAGTAATGGGTAATGTTGTTGATTGAAGATATGCAAATTAGTGATTTCTATGTTGTTAATTAACTTATATGTCTATGGTACAATTGTATGATACAAAAACTGGACTCTTAATAACACCATCTAAGAAGAGAGTCAATAACTTTGAAGAAAAGTTGATAGGACCCATTCATGAAATACCTTCAGTCATGAAAAATAGAATAGAAATATAGAACATTTTATATATTACGTGGAATCACATTTTTTCAAGCTAAGCCAATTTCGCATAGTCATTATTTTCTGTACAGTTTTAGAAATTTTCATTTATTTTGCAGAGTGCTTTTTTGAGTTGATGAGAAAAGGTGATACTTTATATATAAATATATATATATATACATACATAATATATATTATTATTAATTATTTATTTATGGATTGAGGAGATGAATTTAGTTATTCAAATGTCTGTGATATCATTCAGCCATTTTGTATATATATCTCGTAGAATCACAGTAGATTTAGTTTTTATTCCATGTGTTTTAACATTATACCATTACAGAGTGCAAAATTTCATCTTTTGTCAGTTTTTTAATCGTTGATTCCACAGAAAAGTTGTGTAAATTTAACTGTTACACTATTTCGTATAACTTCCACTGTATATGCAGTTGAAAAATACATGGTCTGAAGGTATTTCATGATATGGTAACAAAAAACCTGTTATTTTTGTTCAATCTGTAGTTGGTTTAGGGATTTATATGAGTTCAGCACTAAAAGTCCTTGTTTGTAACCTTAAATCAACTAGATAAAACCAAGAGTACATATTTTACTGGAGTAGAATTTGTATCAGAAAACTCAAAACCATAAAACAAGGAAACAGAAGCAGTATTTAACTTGTGTACATGGTTCTCCAAATAATAGTTTTGCATTACTTGACTTTATTTGTTCAGTATGTTGATTTGCTTCCTTTATATCTAAATACCATTAACAAGTATGTACTCTTGGCCACTAGATGTAATGTATGCATAAGTTACTGTTGGTATTTGCTTTGATATCTCCATAGTATGATCATGAATCATCAGGTGATGTAATTGGTGCAGCGTGAGAGAATTTGTAAATAGGACATTTGATCATGTGATTTAAAGACTTTGGGTATGAACAAATTTTAGTTCAGCTAGAAACATTCCTGTAAACCAGATTATTTTAAGCAGGGCAGAGAGACACGTTGAGAAGTAGCCGGTTCATTTATGACATACTGTCATGAATTTTAAGTCTTTCTGACATGATATTTGAAGTTTGGTCATGTATTAATTTAATGTGATGTGCAATTATGTTAAAACACACATAATGTATAATTTATTTAAATTGAAATAAGCAAAATCATCAAATTGCTCTTAGAGGGCTCCACATGGTTATATCATATTCCTCCGATAAGTGCTGTGATACTCATTATATCATCATTATTTATTTTCAAACAGACTTCAAAACAAAGGTTTTTAACAGTTCATAGAGATGAATGCAGCAAAAAATACTGTAACATTGAAAATGTTGAAAAAAAGAAAATGGATATAAAAACGGCCAAAAAATATTTTGAAAAGTAATATTACTCCAAAATATTGAAAGTGGTATTGTATCTTTTAGGAACTAATTTTTTAACAATACATCTTAACTTAGTTTTAAAAAGATCAGCTGTTTTATTTGTCTTTTAACCTACAGAAGTTTGTTTTATACCATGGATATTAACTGTTTTATCCCAAACATATTGAGTTCAAAACTATCATGAAGAAAAGAGGGGATGAATTGAACCTTGTCATACACCAAATAATTTATTTAAAGGTATAGATCTTCTACAGCAAATGTGATGATCTCGTGTGTCACTGTCACGTTGATGTAATCAACTGAGACACAAGTGTAAAGCACGCTAGTGTGGTCAGTTGACACATTCAAGTGATCAGTTTGTGTTATTTATTGTGCATAAACGCATGCCATACTTAATATTGTTATTATTTTCTTGTTTTCTGAGAGTATATTATTTAAATTTTAATTTATTTGAAATAAGTTCACTTTATTGTTGAATTTGTTGAACAAATTAAAAGATTATTTGAATAAAGAGTAATCTTCTGTTAATGTATAGTTTTTGTAAAGTTATCTACTCAGATGTATGTTAAATCTGTAAAGAGAAAATCTATTTATCTAACTTGCATTGACAAGTAAATGAACTTTGGTTTAAGCAACAAAAAAATGGAGTGGTCAGCTTAACTGGCTGAAATTTTAAAAAAAATGTATTGGGTATAGTTGTGTTTATAAGAAATATTATGAAGTGTTTTCATTCAGTTTGTAGAGGACTATTTTTGTTCATAAGTGTAAAAGCTTACCTGACCAACACTGAACAATTATGCTGAGTTTAAGAAAATATGAAATGTTAAGATGTTCAGGTTGGAGAGGGATATTTTTATGTGTGAGTGATCAATTTAACAACACAACAAAATGCAAATACATTCGATGTGTCATGCATTTCAATTTTTTTTTAGACCTTTAGATAAATAGCATTGCAGAAAGAAAAAAAAAGTTTTTGATAATTTGTGTCAGAGAATAAGATTAAAATCTGCACAACTGATTAAAATTTTGCCTGATATGTCAAATTGACATATTTGATAAACACGGACAGACTTTAAATAGTCATGAAATACAAAGTTGCAAATAATAGCTTTAGAATTAACAGACCATGCAGATATCGATTGAAATAAATTCTCATAGGCTTTAATATTATATGATATGAAAATGTTCACATATAAAAATTTCCCTCTGGTACAGTTTTTATGCCAACATGTATAACAAAAAGGTTTAGTCGACAGAGATACCTCTATTGTTACTATTTTGTTTCCTTTTATTTTTTAATTTTATTGGCATGCGAGTAAAATTAGTTTGAATGGATGTTAGTATGGTACTTCAGAAGAATTTACTGTTTAGTTGATGTTGTGAAAAAGGAAATTTTATGTAGATATGAATGCAAATACCACATACAAATGAATTAAACAGATTTACACAAGAAAAGTATCTAAATAAAAAAATTGGGCTGAAAATTTTGTTTTATTGTTGTCTTTCCAACTTGCTGCCATAAAAAAATGTGAAGGGATAAGGAAGTAGTCGAATTATATAGAAAATAAAATTGATGGGAAATATGTCAAAGACACAACATGATCAAAAAGCAAAAAACCGCTGAAGGCCACCAATGGGTTTTCAATGCAGCTTGAAAATCCAGCACCAGCAGATCAGCTGGTCCTTAAATATGTGATCTAGTTGAGTGAAAATGGATGTCATACTGAACTCCAAAACATATAAATGAACTAAAATTAAAAAACCATACATGACTAACAAAGACCAGAGGCTCCTGACTTTAGACAGGCGCAAAAAAGTATTCTTGAACACAGTGAAAAGGTGGTTTCGGAAATAGCACTAAACCTTACCACTAAATTGATTAGTGAAATTCAAAGTACACACTTGTATCTAATATCTGTATCTCTGTTGTGTTTATATAGAAAAAAAAACTATGTGACGGTCTGTTTAGGTTATCCATGGTTCAGAAATTTTGAATGCCTTCAAGGGTATTAACCATAGGATGTGTCCTGAATAAACTTGGAATGGCTGTCTGCAAGGTTAACATTTTTTAAAACCAGACATTGTAATATAAAAAAATCTTGTTGTTCTCAAAAAAACTTTTATGAACCTGGAGGATATTCATTATACTGGAGATTATTACTCTGCATATCAAATAAAATTTTAATGTCTTTATGGTCCAGGTCAAAAACGTTTTAAATTTACAATGTTGTCTGCAATACTTACAATATGTAAGAGGAATACAAAAGGCAGGCAGTATCATTTATGTGTCTACTTCCGAATGTTATACCGGAATTACAATCCAGTGAGATGGTTGCATATGATATTTGAATATAGCTTTATATTTCAGACATGTAATCTGTTTACTTTTTATGCCCCACCTACGATAGTAGAGGGGCATTATGTTTTCTGGTCTGTGCGTCCGTTTGTCCGTCTGTTCGTTCGTCCGTCTGTCCCGCTTCAGGTTAAAGTTTTTGGTCAAGGTAGTTTTTGATGAAATTGAAGTCCAATCGACTTCAAACTTAGTATACATGTTCCCTATGATATGATCTTTTTAATTTTAATGCCAAATTAGAGGGTTTACCCCAATTTCACGGTACACTGAACATAGAAAATTATAGTGCGAGTGGGGCATTCGTGTACTGGGGACACATTCTTGTTATACATATACCTTTAGTTATGCTATCATATGTATAAAATTGAGAAAGGAAATGGGGAATGTGTCGAAGCGACAACAACCCGACCATAGAGCAGACAACAGCTGAGGGTCACCAATTGATCTTCAATGTAGTGAGAAACTCCCACACCCGGAGGCGGTCTTCAGCTGGCCCCTTAAAAAATATGTACAGTGATAATGGACGTCATACTAAACTCCGAATTATACACAAGAAACTAAAATTAAAAATCATACAAGACTAACAAAGGGCAGAGGCAAAATTGCGATGGGGTTAAACATGTTTATGAGATGTCAACCCTCCCCTATACCTCTAGCCAATGTAGAAAAGTAAACGCATAACAATACACACATTAAAATTCAGTTCAAGAGAAGTCTGAGTCCGATGTCAGAAGATGTAACAAAAGAAAATAAATAAAATGACAATAATACATAAATAACAACAGACTATTGCCCTTAACCTCCTTGTCATGGTTCAGTGAATGCTTGAAATAAAGCCTCAACATAGTGATGCTGGTGTTGAGGTCTATCTGGTCTAGCCCTTCTCGTCTATCTGTCTGTCCATCTCATGACATTGGTTTCCTTTTGGGGTAAAGATTGCATGGTATGCAGTCAAACCCTATGGAAGTGACTTGATATCTAAATCAAGATACACAAAATATAGGACATTGATCATAACATTCTATACATCATTTCCATATATATTTCCATAAATTTACCTATGGAAATATGTTCAAGTCACAAAATGATGTTATTCTTCTCAAGAAAATTATACAACTTTTGCAAGGTGCTGGAAATTAATATCGTCTAAAAAAATCAATAGTTATCTTTAAAAAATTGGGAGTTATCTTCCTTTGTCCAGAAACTATAAACACTACTTCTATACAATGCAATATTGAATTTTACTTCCCACTGTTAAATTAAAGCTATCTTTACCCTTCAGTGAACTTGATTCTAAATTTAATGTTCCTCAACGAAATATTCTGAAACTTATGCATAATGTTTATTGCCACAAAACACAGATAAAAGCTCTATTTTGGGTTGCTCTTCTTCGGTTATGTTCCTTTGTAAATGGAAAATTAAGCAAATTTGTTGTTTTCCCACTTAACGTCACCTTGCTACAACCATGGAAGTAATTTTTCAATTTTACTTTCATGATAAAACCAAATGTTCTGAAACTTGTACACAATGATTATAAACATGATTACAATCAGGTGGTGTAACTTGTTGTTCTTGGGTTACCCCATTACTGTTTGTTATTGATCAACGAGAGCACCCGAGCAATCTCTAATCACACCATACAAAAATTTCGATAGGTAGGCATTAGTAAATGGGTCTCGACTGACATTGACCCCATTTCCTGGATCAATGATCAAGTTATGCTAAAGATACATGATAGGTCAGTATCTCGGATATTGTTAACCCACAGGCGCTTGGGTCTAGGATACAGATTTTTTTTTTTTTTTTTTTTTTTTTATATTAAAATATTCAATTTTCTATATTTATTATACATATCTATCACTTCTGTGCATGTCTCACCTAGTTTCGAGTGATTTAAACGACCCAGAGAACATACCAAATTTGTTTCTTAGTATGGATAGTAAAATTGGGTATTTTCTCTGGGTCGTTTAAATCACTCGAAACTAGGTGAGACATGCACAGAAGTGATAGATATGTATTACAAATGTATAAATATAGAAAATTGAATATTTTAATAAAAAAAAAAAAAAAAAAAAAAATCTGTATCCTAGACCCAAGCGCCTGTGTGTTAACCGAGTAGGTCAAATATATTAGGTGTTTGAAATTATTGCAAGGTGTACATGTAAGTCTGGCAGGTATCATCTGACATTGGCCTCATTTTCACGATTCATTGGTCAATGATGAGTTTCTGTTGTTTGGTTCTATTCACAAATACTATATAAAAGGTCAACTATTATATTTGGTGAAAGGAATGAATTTAAGGTATACATGCCTGTTCGGAATTATTTATCCAACCTTGACCTCATTGTTGTGGTTCATTGGTCAATGAACAGTTTTCGTGTTTCCAAATAATAACTAGAAAATAAGTGTATTGATCTTATAGAAATTGTACCAAAAAGGTCCCATACCACAAAAAGAAGGTTGGGTTCATTCTGGGGGTCTATTGGCATAGCTGTTAAGGAATTTGGGAGCCAAAAACATACATTTACTTCCTATAAATTGCTTATTTCTTGACCAATTTGAATTTGGTTTCAGTCAAAGTCTGGATTATGATTTTTTTTTATATCTTAGGCCAAGTTTTCACATTGGTCTAAATCGGGGTCCAAAATTAAACTTTATTTGATTTTTAACGAAGAAGCAATATGTAGGGTTCTTTGGTGTGCCGAATCTGACCATGTATTCAGAATGCAGATTTTAGGCCTCGTTATCAATTAATTCATTGGTTTACATTGAGGTCCAAAATTTAACTTTAAAAAATTAAATTTGATAGTATCAAAAGTCTAATTCTTTTGGTACTTTGATATGCTAAATCTAACCATGTTTTAAGAATTTATCTAAAAGACATATTTGTTCTTTGCTGGCTTCACATTGAACTTTCGTAACATTGAAAAAGTATATACATAGTTGTTTCCTGTACATTTTTATTAACAATTGCGCAAAAACATGAAGAAAAATAACATTTCTTGATCAAACTAATATAGATGCATTAACTATCAATATCATTTTCACCGATTTGACTCAAATACTTATAATTGATTTATAACATACTAAAACGTATATCAAAATTCTTAAAACAATTTACGATGCATGGATTCGATAATATCTATTAACATTTCGTCTACTTTATTTAAGTCTAGACGCCATCTTATTAATCACAGAGGTTACTATCGAAGACTGTCGATGGTCATATAACCCGATATAAACAAAAATAGAAAGCGAACACGTCGTGCTTTTAGATTTTGATAGGTCTGTTTGATTTCCCATTAAAAGGTTAAACCTATGCTAATCATCGTTTTTGTCGAGCCTGCAACTTTTGTTGCAGAAAGCTCGATATAGGGATAGTGATCCGGCGGCGGCGTTAGCTAACTTCTTAAAAGCTTTATATTTTAGAAGATGGAAGACCTGGATGCTTCATACTTTGTATATAGATGCCTCATGTTACGAAGTTTCCATCAGTCACATGTCCAATGTCCTTGACCTCATTTTCATTGTTCAGTGACCACTTGAGAAAAAAAAGTTCAAATTTTTTGTAATGTTGAATTCTCTCTTATTATAAGTAATAGGATATGTGCGTACCTTGCAAGGTCCTCATGTCTGTCAGACAGTTTTCACTTGACCTCGACCTCATTTCATGGATCAGTGAACAAGGTTAAGTTTTGGTGGTCAAGTCCATATCTCAGATATTAAAAGCAATAGGGCTAGCATATTCGGTGTATGGTAGGACTGTGAGGTGTACATGTCCAACTGGCAGGTGTCATCTGACCTTGACCTCATTTTCATGGTTCAGTGGTTATAGTTAAATTGTTGTGTTTTGGTCTGTTGTTCTCATACTATATGTAATAGGTCTACTATATGTGTTGTATGGAATGATTGTAAGGTGTACATGTCTAGCGGGCAGATGTCATGTGACCTTGACCTCATTTTCATGGTTCAGTGGTCATAGTTAAATTTTTGAGTTTTGGTCTTTTTATCTAATACTATATGTCATAGGTAAACTATATTTGGTGTATGGAAATATTTTATGATCTTTATGTCAGCTGCGCATGTTTTATTTCACCGTGACCTCATTTTCACGGTTCATTGCACAGTGTTAAGTTTTTGTGTTTTGGTCTATTTTTCTTAAACTATAAGTAATAGGTCAACTATATATGTTGTATAGAAGCATTATTAGCTGTACATGTCTGCCTGGCATGGTTCATCTGACCTTGACCTCATTTTCAAGGTTTATTAGTCTTTGTTTAGTTATCTTGGTTAATGTTAAGTTTATGGTACAGTTGTTATAAAGCTTAGCTTTATACTTAGGACTATCAACATAATATCAATGATTAGTATAGAAGGCGAGACATTTCAGCGTGTGCACTCTTGTTACCTGTATTAGAATGAGTTTTTTATGGATCGAATCAGTCAACCAAATAGTTTACTTTTTTTACACTTTCAATGTTGACAAGGCAAAGATATATAAAAACCCGTTTAAAAATATAAATTGAAACACAAGGAAGCGAAAGAAAAAAAAACACCTTTAAAAATAGAAAAACTGCAAGTAAGCTTATATGTCTGTTAACTGCATTGTCTTGCTCGTGAAACACATTTCTATATGAAGTATTATGAAGTCAAACAGTCGTTTTGGAAGCTGTTGAAGATTAATCTAGCACCACCGACTAAATACTAATCTAGCTGGATTTAGTCGATTTGACTGGAATCATCTTTCGCATAGACTGCATCACAACAATCTGAACAATTATCAACATAATTGTAGAAAATATCAAGTGTGGGAGATCAGGATCACCGTGAACGGCGTGACCTGTGTGTATTTCGTGATATATTCCATTGAATTGTGCGCATTGACAAATGGTCGAGAGCACGTGGAATATCTGGTGTCCTTGTCCAAGAATATCGAATTTTCCTGGGCTCAAAACCTCCGGAAGATGACTGGCAAAGAAAA
Organism: Mytilus edulis; assembly: GCF_963676685.1. Lineage (NCBI taxonomy): Eukaryota > Metazoa > Mollusca > Bivalvia > Mytilida > Mytilidae > Mytilus > Mytilus edulis. Next base: position 65,361,890 of record NC_092346.1, on the reverse strand, counting down.
AGGCTTGAAGTGCAAAGAGAATATAACAACGTGTTAGGTGATTTAAAGATGAAAGACTACATGTCTCATCCATATAGCATTTAATGTATCTTGGTCCCATTGGTATCGTTAGCATTATCGCATGACCAGCCATGGCAGTCACCATTATCAGTTTCCTATTCCTGTTGTGTGTATCACAACCGTAGTAAACCTTAGCGAAGCACATAGCAGCGTAATTGAATAATGAATAAAACCATAGAATTGGAAAGTAGTATTTTTCAATAGCATAGTATGTCTCTCGGTCTGAGCATATGTAAAATGCCATGACACCTGATCCGTACGCGTATAGAGAAGCGCCGATATAGTCAATCATAAATGCGTTGTAATGCCAAATTTCTGACTTGGAATGCAAAAGATGTACACAAGAACTGACAAAGCAAGCGATTAGAACACAACATCCTAGAACTAACATAGCCCATGAATGTTTATTATTCCAGAAATCAAGTTTTTCGTAATATTCTGCCATTGTGAACCAAATGACAAAGAAACCAACAATATGTGTCCAAACGTTGACAGTCTCATTGTGAATTTGAAAAAGACTGATCAGATAATATCGGAATGGTTGGTGAGGTTTTCTGTAACCGTTGATAACACCTGGTTCCCTGAACAGCTGTGGGACATCAGAGTCCTTTAACGTAGGCTGTAGTCTCAGCTGGACTGTCTCTGAGAAAACTCTCCTCACACGGTCGGAAAGTCCTTGGAAACATTCCATACCAATCTGCAAAGAAATGTCGGTAGTATGTTAATAAAACAAGACTAAGTATATAGAATTATACCATGTTTTTATTCTTCCCTCTCTTTCTCCACATCACATAATGTCTGTTGCGATGATACACATTCGTGTTGCATAGATGGGACAATATTTGACAACTTCTGGTTACTTCTCACCTTTATGGAGAAAAAACCTGATACAAACAGACAGGAAATGCGAATAACAAATTCGAATTGAATGTTAGCCAAGTGTCTGTCAAAGGGACAGCAAACCGGATTTTCCTGCAGAGCCCGAACTCTGAACATGCAGGTGAGCAAATATGTTCATTATCAAAAATATAAGTACATTGTTAGAAACAGCATATCAAAGAACCACAAATAAATTTTTGATGAAATCAAACAAAAGTTTAATTTACTTCTTAATTACACAATTTCTGTGCAAAGGGATATTACTCAAAATAAACAAGAGACCAAATGACACAAAAATTAACAACTTTAGGTTACTTTACACCATTTCTGTTCAAAGGGAAATAACTCAAATCAAAATAAAATAAAATAAATATCTGAAAGGTCTACAACCACAACAACAGGAAAAGCTAAAATCGTGAAATTTGAACTTTACTTTATTTAGTCACAGGAAACTACATATCTAATTTGAAAAGATTTGTCAAAGCATTTTCGTGTTAATGAACGGACACTGTTTGGCAGCCAGACCAGACCGTACATCCCCAAATCAATAAACGATGCAATCATCTAACTTTTGCTTTAGATTCCGAGATATAAGCCAAAAAAATGCATTTTACCCCATATGTTCTAATTTTAGCCATGTCAGTCATGTTATTTGGCAGACGAGGTCGTCTGACACATTTTTAAACTAAATATCCAAATGATGACTGTAGACAAATTTGGTTAAATTTGGGCCAGCAGTTTCAGAGGAGAAGTTTTCAGTAAAAGTCAACGATGACGGACGCTAAGTGATGAGAAAAGCTCACCATATCTTTAGGCCAGGTGAGCTAAAAAATAATTAATTATGGATGAACAGTTACCCAAACAACTGTGTGTCAATCAGTTCTTAGGAACAACTGTTTCTGTGTGTCAATCACTTCTTAGGAACAACTGTTTCTGTGTGTCAATCAGTTCTTAGGAACAACTGTTTCTGTGTGTCAATCACTTCTTAGGAACAACTGTTTCTGTGTGTCAATCACTTCTTAGGAACACCTGTTTCTGTGTGTCAATCAGTTCTTAGGAACAACTGTTTCTGTGTGTCAATCACTTCTTAGGAACAACTGTTTCTGTGTGTCAATCACTTCTTAGGAACACCTGTTTCTGTGTGTCAATCAGTTCTTAGGAACAACTGTTTCTGTGTGTCAATCAGTTCTTAGGAACAACTGTTTCTGTGTGTCAATCACTTCTTAGGAACGTTTGTATGAATGTTTAGGTTTGAGCATTCCCGATGAAGAAAAAAATCATAATATTGCTTCGAAAACATGAAATTTGTGATATTTTCAATTTTTGGCCCTTTTCAGGCTTCATTGTTTTAAGCTATTTAATTTCGATATAAATTACTTATAAAGATTACACATCAATCTGACAATCGGATAGTTCTTTTACAAATCCTAAGTTCCATTTAGAAAATATTTCTGTCTGATTTTTGCTTGCGTGGTCAGATCAAACAGTTCATATTCAATTTCTTTTAGAATTTGAATCAAATTCAGAACTTCCGTCTGTACAGAACAACTTACTTTTCTCTATTGTTACGATATTAACATTTGATAAACATGCAGCTTTGTTCTGTCTCTTTGTACTTGACGGTTCTGTGTTACCTAAATATATAAATAGAAAACAATAGAAATAAATGTAAAATTGAATATTTGTCATCTTTATACGTACAGTTATATTTTATTTTTATCGCAGTTTTACCCATACTTTTGTTTTAGTTGTTAGACGCAATTTTTAAACTAGGTGTATATAACAGTCTTAAATTTCTTTAAAATCTAATTTATATTAGTCCGTTTAATTTATCAAGTTTTCAAGATAAAAACATGAGATTTTTTTTATCATTTCCTTTTTTTTTTTATTATTTCCTTTTTTTTTACAATGTGTGATTGAGCTGTTTTATATGTATATAACAGTGTCTCATAAGTCTTTTTAGGCTGGGTGTTGATCTTGTTTTTTCATGTGATTGTACTTGTGTAAATATTTTACTATTGTGTAAGATCAATACGTGACACTTTAATAAAATAAATTTATCTAATTTATCTTACAATTGACACTGTCACAGTGGTCAATATTGTCACAATTCCGCCAGGTCTTTTTTGTGTGTTGATAGTGCTATACAGCAAACTAACAACTTCCAATAAATGCCTACAAAATTTCGGTACTCCTAAAAATAACTCGGTTTTCTGGTTTCGCAAAAACGCTGGATGCAGAATATTTGATCTATATCTATTTATCATTTTAATCAATATATTCTTGTTATTGTCTTCTTTTATGAGACAACTACCCACTAATGTTCAAATAAGTTATGTATGTTAGCAATTATATGCAATATATACATATATATAATACATATATGTCATTTAATACTCGATGCATTTGTAATATATAATTTCCTTTTAATTTAAAAAAGTAGGATACTTTGATAAACCGATTGAAATACACATAAACACACAAGCAATCGGCTAGGGAAAAATCTAATCATATACAAACACATACATATATCTATATCTATATAGTTTGGTGAATAGATTTCTGGTACCAGAGCATGTCTACGTTGTTAACAAAGTTAAAGTGCATTGTCACTGGTAACGTACCATTGCATACGTGTGGTTGTAAAACTATGAAAAGAAGGAGGCGTGGGTTAGATAGAAGTTTGAATATAATACTGAATATAAAAATAAAGAGAAGTGGTATGATTGCCAATGAGAACATTCTATATCAAAGGACCAAAGGACGTGGTTGTAAATAATTATAGGGCACTGCACGCACTTGTCTTGAACTGCACGGCTTCAACAATGACTTAAACCAACGCACACGATTAACTTTAAAAAAAACACCGACATGACAAAATGCGAACTTAAATTTTGTCTTTTTTTTCTCAGTTGTTATTGGCTTTAAAGTCGATTCAATAACTGCGAGTTCTCAAACAGACGGACGATAACCAACGACGACCACTTAACTTGCCGTTTTCTAGACTTTTGACAGCCACACCATGCACACACAGCATACAAAATGACAAAAAAAATGTAACTACTTTTAAGTTCTAATATAGTTTTGTCATTGTTAGTGTATTTATTTTTTTAACTTTCAAGTCTTATTTTCTTGATTTCGAATCGATTACGTGTCGGGTCATATTCTGTAAAGCTCAAAGTGAAAACAGAGGAATATAAATGTATGGTTTTGAAAAGTGAGAACTGGAAAAGAAGTAAAATATAGATTCCTCTTAAACCTTGATAAATGTATTTGCGTGTAGTGCAGTCTTGTACTAATACAGCAAATACATCACAAATGTTATAGAGAATAACATATATGTATCATATTTTGATATAATCCGTCATTCTTAATAGGCTTATATATATATATATAATGCACTATAAAAACGTAAAATTTTCTTTCCAAATATGTTGTAATCTAATTCTTAATCCAAGCTTCATTCAAACGTAGAAGTATTTTGAAGCGTATCATAACTTACCTTCTGAAGGCCATTTACATTTTGTTTGAGATTGTTTACATGTTAAAAATATTAACATATAAATATAATTGATTGGGATGAGTCACAAAACGGATTTTACTATACAGTCGGCGAAATAATAATAAATGTAAAACATATAAATCCTAGCAATATGTTACCTCAGAATGTATAAAAAGATCCATTTTAATCGATATACATATACCATTGTATATCAGTGCTTATTTTAAATTTATACCTTGACTGAAAAACTGAAAAACGAACATATTATACATTTGTACATTTCGAGCGAGTATGTATAATGGTACAATAAGTTGCTGTAAAAATATCGAATAGTCTCTTACTCATGTTACTATCGCTATGTGCTAGGCAATGTGTCAGGTTAGAATTTACTGACTACAGGCCATATAGCTTTATGTACTACTACATCCGGCTACAACTATCTGTAAACTGAATAAAGTCTAGTAACCTTTGCACTGCTTAAAACCTCTAGTTTTTTAAAACAATTTACCTCAAATCTGTTATGAGATATATATTATTCCCACACAATCCTCATTAAAAATAGAGATCGTTTTTTCTCCATTTAATTCATTCAAATATTTTCAGTTTCTTACATGAAACCTCGTGAGCATGAAATAGTTATTTCATTGTTAATTCAATTTTGAAGGATTTTTGTTTCCTTGTGAGACAATTTTAGATAATATACAAATATTGTTTATTAAAGTACTTTAAAATTTGAACAAATTGAGAAATAAGTAAAATTTAAGAACTTACCTGGTCATGCTGATATCACAGAAGAATGAAAAGAAAGTTAATTGCGCCGTGGTATCTACGCAAACAATGTCAATGCTATTTATATTTCTTCTAAAAAAGTTTGACCTACATTTATATTAACATGTTGTTATTGATAAATACCAACACATTTTTATGTAATATTGTGATGTATGTGAGACTTAAACTATTTACCCCTCCCATATTCTCATCATGATAGTCAGTTTCTCGTCTCTTATTTAATTTTGTTTTATTTTAGCTGTAACTTATGTCAGCAGTTGGAACTATGGTGGTAATTATCTTTGGAGATTTCCTTTCAAAATTGACAACAATTTCAAAAGTTTTCATTTGCGACCTCTCTATATATATATGTATAGTGCAATATTGCATGCTCTAATCACACCTACATACCTTTTGCTTTAAAACTTATATCCTGGAAAGTACAGACACTCTCAGTCACTTCTTTCTCTGAACAGCTGTCAACTAAACTATATGGTAGAGTCTAAAATCAAGATATATTAAATACTTGGTATTAACGTCTATAATTCTCTTGGTGCATTTGGTGACCTATTTATTGATCAGAATAGGAATCTTAAGAATTAACTGTCTGTTGAAAGCCAAGGATGTATAAGAACCGAAACAGGTGAAGAGCTATAGAACCAAAGTTGCCTGAACAAGAATATGCGTAAGGGGTTCAAAGGAACCCTGTATCTCGCCTCTGATCACTGCTGTCAGTATTAAAGTGTTAATAAAAGTGTTTATAAATTTGTTGACGTAAAAAATGAGTCCATTTATCAGTACAATACAGAATTTTAACAAAAATTCAAGCTTTTTCCAGGTCATGCAACTCGTCCGGTGTTTTCTTAGGTTATACCTAAATGCCTTTTAAATTTATTTAGCGAATTTCGTTCAATTGAGGATCTTCAAGATAATTTCTGCATTCACAACTTTAAAACCTTTTATAAATATTTAAGTGGTTTGTAGTTATTTTTTTCAGTTTAATTCAATTCTATGTCAAACCTTTATGGAATTTTAGGAAATTAAACAGAAGCTTTTTAACTTTATGACCAAAATAAAGAATCCAAGGCAAAATTTTGAAAACTTAAAAAAAATAATTCTCCATTTGATTAATTGATTTATGACAAGTTAGTTCTTTTTTTTTTTAAATATTTAACAAGTAGATTTTTTGCGGGTCTGTTACACAAAAATTAATTTGTCAAACTTTTGTTACACAAAAACTAATTTGTCAAACTTTTATATAACTTTTTATTATACTTTGGTAGAAGCTTTTTATGATAACGTTTGCGGTAATAGACCAACTTAGTAAAGCCTCAATCATATGTTGCCCGTCATGTTAGGTATCTGTTTTGTCAATTCTGGAAATTCTGAAAAAATCTAATTATCTAATCCGGCCACAATCATATATTACAGAATTAAAATAAAAACAGATATCACAATCTCACATGACGGGCAAATTATGATTGAATTTAACTGGATTTGATCTTTTAATACACTTCAGCATTTGGTCCAGAATGGAAACATAGTGTGTCACTCTCTCTCTCGGGGTCCGTAGGTGGCATGTCTAGATTCCTACCCATATCCAATATACCATAATTTTCATTGACATTCCAAATGGGCTTCCCATCATAACGATCGACACAGATTGCAGGACGTTACCTATAGTATACATTGTTAATTTGTTCTCGTCCTGAACATATATGAAACATTTGTCACTGGAGTATAGAACAAGCAGCTTTTGATTTGTCATTAGTATATATAAGTAATGAAGAAATGTCTGTGAAGTTTTTCGAAAATGATAGGAATAACAAGCTTTTAATGTGTTATAGTAGTCTCAGTAATAATTCATTAATTTGCAAGGAAAATGTTCATCCTTGCAAATTAATGAATTATTACTGAGACTACTATAACACGTTAAAAGCTTGTTATTCCTATCATTTTCGAAAACTTCACAGACATTTCTTCATTACTTTTGTCAGTCCAGTGGCGGATCCAGCCATTTTAAAAAGGGGGGGGGGGGGTTCCCAACCCAGAGTAAAGGGGGGGGGGGGGTTCCAACTATATGCTCCCATTCAAATGCATTGATCGTCCCGGCCAAAATAAAGGGGGGGGTCCAACCCCCGGAAACCCCCCCCCCCCCCCTGGATCCGCCACTGCAGTCGCTATTAAAATGTAATTTATCCGCAATATATCATCAAGTGGAATTGTATTAAATACTAGTATACAATTTCGGCTTTGTATCACGAAGGCCTATATGATATGGACTCCGTGAACCTGTTCTACGACGTAAATAGAATCATTTTCATTACAGTATGGACAAGACCATTTCTTGACGCGCTCAGGTTATCAATTGACTTCAGCCCTTCGTCTGTAACGCCCACTTTTTATATCGTACGTGTTCACGGCCGACACTCGGCTAACCGAGAGATTGGTCGGTTAATCTATATTGAGTATGCGGCTATATGGGCGATTGGTCTGTTAATCGGGTTGGTTATACGTCTGTTAAGAGTAAAACGCTTAATTTAATGTTAAACTCTATTAAATATACAGATTTTTGGCATCTTATAAGAACCAAATCAAAAAAAGAAAAGTGTCTGACAAAATGATATCTATCATAGAACATTTTGCTCTTGTAAAAACATTACTTAATCTGCGCAGTTTTCAGTAAAACTAAAAGGCTCGCGCAAGTATGTAGTATTTATGCTTATACGCATAGCAATTTTTTTTAATAAAAGGCAAAACAAACAAATTTAGATATCATTTAAAGGACAAAAAATAGTACTGTGGTTCTAAAAAATTAATTGACATTAGTAAATATTTCATAATTGTAAAATAACGTGAATAATACCACGTTTTAGTGAAAATTATGGGAATAAAGTCTGTTAATGGGTTGGTCAATTGAAATTGTGTCAGTTAAGAGTTATTTAGCCACGACAATAATTTTGCTACCTTTATATTTTCCCCTTGAAAAATTTAAGAATGAGATGTTCCTGAGTAAACAAAAATGACACTACGGTGCCACAGTATCCTAGAAAGAGCATTTTTATTTTGACTTTCTTTTCATTTTATTAAAGGGTGTGTCACTTCAATATAGCGTGATATGGATTGGTCTCTGGAATATGCATGAATTTTTTATTGACGTTTTCAATCGGCCTTAATTTTTGTGTCTGTTCGAAGTAGCACGTTCTCAATTCCGACTGAAAGTGTCTTTCTAATACAACACAGGGTACATATAACGTGTTCTCGTTCACATATGAACATGATATTTGTCACTGGACGTTAAACCCTAATTCGTCAGCATCATCCAATTTGTTCTTTTCTTTTATTACTTAATCATAGGTTGTTTACAAATCACTCTAAGAAGTAAACGGAAAGGAGCGAATGCAGTTACATTTGGTTATTTTAAGTTTCAATTCATTTCATTCCGTTTAGTTCCTTTCTACATAAGTGCAGAGGAGAACTACAGTTGTCTATGGTGGCCGGTGAAGTCCATTTCGCGTTTTCGCGATTTCGCCTTTCATATTCTATAGGGCGAAAACGGGAAATCGCGAAGTCGAAAACGCGAAGTCGACTTCGCAATTTCGCGTTTTCGCCATATAGAATATGTAAGGCGAAAACGCTAAAGCGCTAAAACGCAAAATGGCATTAACCTGCCACCATAGTTGTCCGCATGTAAACTTCTAGAATTTGTCACCAATATAAGTACATCGCAATCCGTTACTGTTTCAACAGCCATCGGTGTTTCATGTGTGTATTCTTAAACAAGTATTATTTTTCTCTCGTTTTTAGCAATGTATCACTCTCTACTGTCCTTATATATTATTCTATATTCTGCGTTTTCATCCAGGTTCTCGTCTATACCATGAGGGTCCGGATTAGGGGTATTGTTAATTTCTGTATTCTTTAAATTGTTATGCCATTTTTTTCTACATTTTATTTATCTTACTCATTATTCTTTCTTTATTTTTCATATTTTGTCATCCCAATATATTTTACTTACTGATGTTTAGGTAAATTACGACGTTTATCTCTGATTTATATACTGGTTACCAATGTAGATAACAAATTTGTGTCGTTCATGACAATTAAACAGAATCAACATGATATATGCGATCATTCTTGGATGAAATTAATATTACTTTAATATTACACTTTTTGAAACCACTTTTTATCAATTTTCAATTTCATGTGTTGTTTCCGTATATTTTATGTTTCATTGCTCATGTGTTGTTTTCGTATATTTTAGCCGCTCGTCTTGAGCCTACTCATTTGATCCGATAACACCCCATATAGCAATAAAATTATACATTTATTGCCATTCATAACTCTTAACAGACCAATTAACAGACCGGGTTTTATACATCTGACCCATTAACAGACCAGGTTTTAAATAAAGATTGATTTATGTCACCAAAATACAGATTTTCGTGTAGATTTTTCACACAATGATATCAATATGGTGAACAAACATAATGCCTTTCTTTTTTCGATGTTCAAAATATTGAATGCAAGTAAATTTAACCACTGTGTCATTTTGTGTACATTTTATGTGTGTAAAATGTGTATAAATTTATTGATGAGTAACCCGCCTTTTCATTTTATAGATCGTACATCGAAGCTAGAAAAATAATAATTACACCACTGAATTCAGTACATTGAATTGTTTTGTTAGACATGAATACTTTTTATGATGAAAATATATTTAGAAAGTTATACAATGAAACATGCTGAACTTTCAATGATTTTCTCGATAACACCTGATTAACAGACTTTAGCCAACCCGATTAGACCAACCGCCGATATAGCCGCATACTCAATATAGATTAACCGACCAATCTCTCGGTTAGCCGAGTGTCGGCCATGGTGTTATAGACATTTAAACTGTCACTGTGGGGTTGCCAAGATTAAAAACGCCACACAAATAAAAAGAATATCGTAATAACTAGCAGAGAACTAAACGTTGAGTGTTGTTTTAAATCGTGAAAAAGAATGTTATTCCAATTCTTGAACCAATGCATACATACTCCATCAACTTAGTCTTCTGTGCACGATTTTATCATTTTTTTTTCGCATAAATTTCGTATAATAGTCATTTTTTTCAATCGGTCAGTGTTGTTGTGAAAAGAATATGGCAGATAATTAAAGTTCGTGTTTTGAAGCTGAAGTTTAACGATTGTTTCCCGTTTGTCAACAATCAACGAAAATGCATGGATACTGAGCTCGTGTTTAACATGTACAATCAGATATAAGCTTATTTCAGTGACAGATCCATGCGTATTGCGATCACCGGATTTCGGATTTTTACGAGACGGGTTACGCGAAGGTCACTTTGCAAGTTTCATATGACTTTAAGCTTTTTTCTTCTTTAGTCGTACTTGACTTTTCTATACTATTTAAATCCCCTTAGTTTTAGTAGTTATTACTGTAATCACTAGCAAACCGGCAACACTGAGGTTGTGAGTTCGAACCCCACTCGTGCGGGTTGATCACCAATCTCTCATTCTTGTTGCTCGTTTTGTGCAAACTTGTCATGCGCAAAATATGTATGTTATTATATGTAAAAATATCTTTCTTTGTATCATTAACTTGGTTTTATAAGAAATAAAGAATCTGGTGCACTCGACTCCACTTAATCTTAATTGACTAGGATTATCACTTTAACTTTTCCTATCAAAACCAATTAAATTGTGCGCCACGAAACAGCCAAAAAGCGGTACTTAAAGTGGCTTTAAAACACCAAAAAAACCAAATTAAATCATTACCAACAAAAGTATTGCCAAGGATTTGTATAGTAAGACACTATAAAATACTTGATAATTGCGTATGAAAATGATTCTAATAATGGATTACTTCCCTTGTATTACCTCTTCAGTTTTGATGTAAACAGTAACCTGTTTCCGGTAAAGTTTCTTGTGTTTTTTAAATTTTCGTCAAAAGAACAATTTTGATTGTAAAAATAATGAGATTAAGGGCATACCTTTTTACAAAAGCATGTAACTTCATGTTGAAGGGTTTTCTTTAAGAGGAAACTAGCAGGTTGTCACTTGGGTGACAGAACATTTCAGCAACTGCTCAGGCCACGTTGACAGTTTTACTGAAGGGTCTCACTAATTAGCGACAACAAGCGTCAAGAAGCGACAACAAGCGTCAACAAGCGACAAGAAGCGACAACAAGAATTATTTTTGCGACAACAAGCGAAAAGAAGACTATTTAGCGACAAGAAAACATTTTTTTTCATTAGATATAAAGAAATTTGAATTACATTTTTTTTTTTTAATTTACGAGCAGATATGTCTAATTAAAATGTTTTATTATATAGATAGACAAAGAAATGAAACATTTGTGAGGAAGAAAGAGATTGTGAAGTTTATATTTAGTATATTGGTAGATGAAGAAATTTAACATTTGTGAAGAAGAAAGAGATTGAGCTTCTTTTTTTATTTTTAAATATGAAGAATATGTATAAGATAATGTATGTATCTGTTTTCATCAAAGTCAAAGTATGAATAAACGAATGGAGATATATATGGAGCGGACATAATTGAATATAATATTTTGATTCATTTGCTTAATACTATGCTCTAAATGTACTCTTGTTATGTCAATTCGATGCTTTATTTATAGAACTCTCAACCACGCTTTGCCATCTTTATTATTTAATCGTGTTTCCAGACCCCACGACGAGGACGTGGTTTTACCTTGGGGTCCATATATTTTTTTTAATTTTTTTTTAATTATTTTTAGTCATTATATAGTAATATGTACATTCCTATCTAACATAATATTTATACATTTTGTACATGGTGGTCCCATTTTGATAAGCAAACATGTGGAACATCAAATGAGATTAACGAGTCGCGTGTCCCCTGTTTTATTGCTACAATAACATCCAATTAACACCTTCAACTTTGTACACGCGTCAGACTATACAATTACACGCGCCAGAATATACAATCATTGTAAATAATGAACACCTGTTGAAAACTCAAGATTGTCATTAATTTCCTTTCATCTTCAATCAATATGCATAAACATGATATATATCGTTTGATGAGGCAATAAACAAATAAAAAGATTAAAAACATTCACATTTCAATTTTCTTTTCCTCCTGTTTGATTTCAGTTCTTTGTATTTCACAATTTGTGTCAATATTTTCAGGACAATGATGCACAAATAATTCATTTTGCGAGCTTAATATATATTGCACGAAAAGAGTTAAAAAACAAATTATAAGATAAATAATATGTTCTAAAACACAAGGAAAAGTAATCTCATAATACAATAATTAAACGTAATACTGGCTGTTATTCATAATAGATGATAAAATATTATGTAAATAATGTTTCTTTTTCTCTATCAATTTTAACTTTTTTGTCGCTAAAATTATTTTCTTTTGCATATTCTTTTAATATTTATTGCAATAATTCATTTTAATTAAAAAAAAATGTTTTCTTGTCGCTAAATAGTTTCTTGTCGCTTGTTGTCGCTAAAATAATTCTTGTTGTCGCTTCTTGTCGCTTGTTGACGCTTGTTGACGCTTGTTGTCGCTAAAATTCTTGTTGTCGCTAATAAGTGAGACCGTTACTGAATACTGTTTATAAATCTATCCTATACAAATTAGGTTAATGACCCCCAATGAGACTGTACTATAAATGTAATTATATCAAAACAGCAAACATAATGGAAAAAATTTGGGCATACCATTTTTGTACATATGAATTTTATAATATATCCTGGTGTATATTTGTATTTTCGACCTACTAATATATTTTTCTGAATTTTCCTTTTATATGTTTGAACATCAGTGGCGTATCCAGAAATTTTCATAAGTGGGGACCCACTGATTGACCTAAGAGGGGGCCCGCTCGAGTCACGCTTCAGTGATTCCCAATATAAGCAACCAATTTTTTCCCCAAAAAGGGGGGTCCAGGCCCCCCCCCTAAATCCGCCTCTAAACATAGACATGCCTAATATTTTGAGAATTACTAGTATAATTGTGCATAAAATAATTGTATCTGAAATATATTGCGATCTCTAATATATTTTTATTTGAGGTCATTACAGTTTGTAGATCGATGGCACCTTTGTTGACAAAAGCAAGCGTCTTTTGTTTTTGACCTATCTAAGAAACAGGTCTAAAGTCGGAAGTGAACTGTCGTACAAATCCTTGGTTATAAATTTGATACCAAAGTTTATATCAAAGTTTTAGAGGTGATCAAACTTATGACTTTATGAATTAAATGGTTACATGTACAAGGATAAGATATAAAATATTATTTTGATATCTTTTTTGGACAAGTTGTACAGATTATTCAGATTTCAGAAATTAAAAAGAAAATTTCTTCAAATATTTTTTGTTGTTGAGAGGATTAATATTCAACAGCATAGTGAATTGCTCAAAAGCAAAAAAAAAATTTAAGTTCATTAGACCACATTCATACTGTGTCAGAAACCTATGTTGTGTCAACTATTTAATCACAATCCAAATTCAGAGCTGTATCCAGCTTGAATGTTGTGTCCATACTAGCCCCAACCGTTCAGGGTTGGACCTCTGCGGTTGTACATTGTATAAAGCTGCGCCCTGCGGATCATCTGGTTTATTTTAAACTGAAATAGTTTTCCAAACTTTAGTATGTTACTTCTGTGCAAGAAATAAGTATCCAAATATTGCACTCGAAAATTTACCAAAGAACTACACTGCAAAAGGTAATGAAATTCATCACCAATCTCGTTACAAAGACATAAACATGATAATTACAATATTTAAAGTTACCTTCAGATTTATTCCATCTACCAGTTCGATTGGTAACTTGTTGTTTCCCGTACCAGCTCTAACTCAAAATATGGACAATTTCATGTCAAGGGGCTTTACTTCAAAAGCACTTATTTCTTACCTTTTTTCAACTGGGCTTCTTTACATTGTACTTTAAAATGCAAATGCATAGAACATGAAGAGATAAATTTGTAAGATTTATGAAAATTTTGCAAGTAATACAGACAGTGACTCTAGACTGTATTTGTTGACTGTGAAATTATAAAAATGGTAATTGTGGTCCGCAGACCACCATGGGTTTACAATAAATATCCAAAATTGGTTCTCAAAAGGACAATTAGTCAATATAATCAGGATACCTTCATTCATCCTACAATGTCATGAATGTATATGAATTTCATAAAATATTATACTTTATTTTGGTTATATTGAAATTGAATATCAAAAGTTTTACTTAAAATCAATATGCCCATCACCAAGTAACATACAATGTAAGCTCTAAATTGCGTTTGATTTGACTACATGCTCTAATCATTTAAATTCTTTATCTGTAAACATGATCAAGTTGTCCCTTTTCAAACAAGAAATCATAATAAAGCGTCCTTCATCTATCTTTAATATAGCACAACTGGAACGTAAAATGGTTATCCCATAAGGACTTGGTGATCTTACACTGACACACCATGTCCTCATGGGATGACCATTACTTCTGCCTTTGAATCTTAGATAGAACACTGAGTGAATACAAATCATTCAAAAGTATAGAGATTACCACTCACCAAATAAACAACAGTATTTAATAGTTATCCCATGATGACACACCAAGTCTGAGTGGGATAACTATTTTACATCCCAGCTGTTTTAGATTAGATGAAAAACCATTTACAATTCATAAAATCTAGTTTAGAACGCCACACAACCATTATAATATACTTTATATATTACTATATGATGTATAACCTTTGTGACCCCCGAACACGATGAGTAGTTATCAAACAATGTCAACTCGCCCCACTTGCAAATCGGCCCACACTATATCGCCACTTTATAAAAAAAATTGTCACACTCTTGTTTACCGACTCTCCCTACTTTAAAAAAAGTGTAAAATCAAATTGAACAATCAGTCTGATATCTCACTTATTAACGAAAAAGGTTTAAACCCCACTGAATAAAGTTCTGCCAACTCGACCCATTTATCAAAAGATCTTGCTTCCGTTAAGTATGTTAAATTACTGTTCGCATATATCCAGTTGTCCTGCTGTAGTGGTATGTGTCGTGGCTTGAGTCGAGGCTTGAGTCGAGGCTTGAGGTCTTGAGTTCGAGTCCCAGCATATACACTGGATACATAGTCTTTTCCGTATAATTAATTATAAGTTTTACAGTGGATGTGTCCTTCCCGCCAAAATGTTTCAGAACGAAGGAAAGCATGCATAACAAAGACACTCAAACTGGGGTGATCTGGTAGGGGTGATCCGGCTCAGATCACCCCTGTTAGAACAAATGAGCTGGGATGTAACATCTAACATAGATTTTTTGCACAGATATAAACTATTTTAACACTTGAATTTGTCAAATTATAATTATTCCAACTGCTAATATATAACTTTTCTATTTGAATATTTTTCAGATCAAGAAATTGATAATAACAGGTGAAAATGAGGTGTCACATTAGAAAGAAATCGGCTATAAAAATTGGAGTGGCAGTGCTTGCCTTGATTTTTATTCTACCATTTCTGATCAGTAAATTAGAAGGTAGCAGTAGCGAAAGTGAAGCTCTCATGAAACGTATGCGTAAAAGAAAGGTATTATACATTGTACATGTTACACATGAAATTAGAAATCCCCACTGATTAGAAAGTAAAAAGTGATCACCAGCTGCAGCACATCTTTATCAAAGTTCAGCGTCTGTTCTTTATATTCTACCAGTTTTATTTCTGTCCAATTTATGCAAATTCTGAAATGATACTTGCATGTTCTTTTTCATTATATTGATAGATATGTTCAATGGTGAAGATTCCATATAAAGTCTGTTTCGCTTGTGTCTTTTCCTATTTGCAATATTTTCCCACTAAAAATATGTTTAAAGTAAAACCAAGAATCTTTATTATTATTGTTGGCTGTACTTGTCTCCTTATACTCATGATAAAAGGAAGTTTGACTATAACTAATTGATGTGCACTTTCTGATTTCTTTAGGGAGTTCATCATGATACTGGAATTCCTGTCAAAAATGATGTGGTACAAAATGTGGTAGAAAATCCAATGGAAGCTAAGGATTTAAAGCCAGTCGAGCCACAGAGGAAGTTTGGACCTACTGCTGTCCTGAAGCCAGGTGTATTGGGTAACTTTGAGCCCAAAGAGAAACCAGCTAAAAGTGGTCCAGGTAAGAAACATTTAGACAGGGAATGACGAAAACGTCTTTAATACCTGCAGGCAATATCTTAAAAAATGAAAACCAAGCATTGGCGATTATGATAAGTAATGACGACAAGTGAAAATCACCTATTCTAGTTTAATACCGTAAAACAAAACAAAAAACAGCTTCAAGTAGCCTTGGTTAGCATGGTTAGTAAGAAAAACAACTTTTATGAGAAAAAACACAGGATATAGGTTATGCATCCCTGACAGAAAATAAGAAAATGCATAGCTAAAACACACGAAAAGGAAAGGAACACTGATTATAAACATTTGCAGTAGACTCTTACACAAGATCATATCTCTAAATAAAAGGAAGATAACTCTATCTTCAGTATTGATCACTGTAAATCTGATATTGCCTGGCACTCATAGTTTATCAGTGTACTATACTTGCTAATCTGTACCATGTATTTCTAATGAATCACTGTCATGTTATTCTTCAAGAGAAAGATACATTGGGTGACAGTTACAGATATACAATCGATATCATGTGTATAGAAGACAAGGGTTTGATGGCAAGGTTGAGAAGAGCAAAGATGTTTTTAACTCACCTGACCTGAAAGGTCAAGTGAGCTTTTCTCATCACTAGGTGTCCGTCGTCCATCGTTCGTAAACTTTTACAAAAATCTTCTCCTCTGAAATTACTAGGCCAAATTTAACCAAACTTGGCCACAATCATCATTGGGGTATCTAGTTTAAAAAATGTGTGGCATGACCTCTGCCAACCAACCAAGATGGCCGCCATGGCTAAAAATAGAACATGGGGGTAAAATGTAGTTTTTGGCTTATAACTCTGAAACCAAAGTATTTAGAGCAAATCTGACATGCGTAAAATTGTCTTTTAGGTCAAGATGTATCTGCCCTGAAATTTTCAGACAAATCGGACAACTGGTTGTTGGGTTGCTGCCCCCAAATTAGTAATTTTAAGGAAATTTTGCAGTTTTTTGTTATTATCTTGAATATTATTATAGATAGAGATAAACTATAAACAGCAATAATGTTCAGCAAAATAAGATCTACAAATAAGTCAACATGTCCAAAATTGTTAGTTGACCCCTTAATGAGTTATTGCCCTTTATAGTCAATTTTTAACAATTTTCATAAATTTTTGGAAATTTTTGTACATTTTCAGAAAATATTTTTCACTGTAATTACTGGGCCGAGTTCATTATAGATAGAGATAATTGTAGCAACAAGAATGTTCAGTAAAGTAAGATCTACAAACACATCACCATCACCTAAACACAATTTTGTCATGAATTTATCTGTGTCCATTGTTTAATATGCACATAGACCAAGGTGAGCGACACAGGCTCTTGAGAGCCTCTAGTTTTATAAAATTTTCATTTTCTTTTTGTAAGTCCTATCTTTAATATTTAGTTCATTTTAGATATATATAAACCATGGGCTAGGTAGGAAATTATAATTGTCCCCCTATCCAATAAATATTTAACATTTTTTATGCAGGTGAAGGTGGACAGGCTGTATATACCAGTATGGAAGAGAAACTCAGAGCTGACCAGTCTGTTAGAGAGTATGGTTTTAATATGGTAAACAGTGATAAAATTGCCATGGATAGAGCTATACCAGATACTAGGCTAGATGAGTAAGTTATGTACTGTGGATTAATAATTATTCATGGAATACAAATTTTTAGATTCTGATGAGCCACGCATATAAATTTTCCACAGAGTAGTAATTTTGTATAGGGTTGTATGTGTTGTTTACAAGATGTAAGTTTGTACAAATTATAATTTGTACAGGGTTTTTATACAAGTTATAAGTTTTTTGATACACACCTTCTTGCACCAGGTGATAAAAGTTTATCTTCTAAAATGTATCGGTTTAATGTCTTAATTTCAAATTTATATACTTTAACCTAACATTAAGTGCTATTCTCCTTGTCCTAAAACAGTAAATAAGGATACCTGAATGATTTAAGTTCTTATGTTATTTTTCTCCTTATACCAAAATCATATCCGTAAAAAGTCTGCTTGTGTTCATATAATGTGTTTGTATCAATGCTCAGTTTTAGACTGTACCATGAAGTTGTTGAAATATGACAGAAAATGCAAAACAAAAGACTGTGTGCTTGCATCATCCGTTTGTGTTAAGCGGTAGATTGTACAAAATATCTGTACAAATTAGAATTTGTACCAACATTACAACTTGTACACAACATATGCAAACTTAGCAAAACCACAAAATGAAATATACAATTTTTCCTTAATCCCCTAAAATGTTATTTATGTGTTTTGGCATATACTTTACTTTATTTTTATGCTTTAACATTTTTCGCCGCTGATGCACAATAATTAATATGGCTTCTACTAATGAAAGCTCTATTTGGAGCTTATGTGTATAGAAACCTTTTATATCAGTACACCATTTCTATACTGTAAAAGCAAAAATGTTCGTGGAGGATTTAATTTAATTTATTTTATGGAAAGAATATATTCATGAAATTAAAACCCCACGAAAATTAACCTACACATAATATCACTTCCATTTAATGAAAACCTCATTTAATCCCCATGAAATATTATATAGAGACAAAACCACGAAATTTTAACCCCATGTTAAGTTGTATTTTCATATCAGGTATCTGATAATATACTAAATGACCAACAATCATATAACTTTATGAACCAATGCATCCTTGGGATCAGCTTACTATAAACAGCAGGTAATTCTGGTCTACATTTTATTCATTGACTGATATAAGTTGTATATTTGAGTTAATTTTTCAAACAGTAATCCTTTATTAGGTGATTGGATGCATTTAAGTGAGTTAACAACCTTCCCATTGTCACCCTGTTGTATGATATAGACTTCTTGATCATATTGAATAAACTGTAACTTTAAACATTCAGATGTAAATATTGGCAGTACCCAGAAGATCTTCCCACAGCTAGTGTTATTCTGGTATTCCATAATGAAGGATGGTCCACATTGGTCAGAACTGTACACAGTGTAATCGACACTTCACCGCCACATCTTCTCCATGAAGTGGTCATGGTTGATGACTTTAGTGAAAAAGGTTTGAATATACAGGATACACACATATTTTTATGCCCCTTTTATGGGGATTATGGTTTCTGGTCTGTGGGTCTGTTCCAAGGCTTCCAAAAAATATTTGAGCCAGCCGGACATTTCATATCTGATCCCGATTTTAATCCCTTAAGACTTGGTCACAAAAGGCAATTATGGTAATCAGATGGCCATTCCAATGATTGACATAACATTAAAAAAAAAAATTTAAACTTACTTTGATATGATATGAATTTGATGTACGGATGTAACTGTTAAATTGGCAGTGCATCATTCAAAGTGTGCACATCAGCGTGTTCATATCTGCCTTAGACTTTTTATTTGTGCAAAATGATATTGTCAAAAACTTTACTTTCGTTTCACATTGTTCTAACCGGAGAGGTCAACCGGATGTTGACTTGACAATGGTAAAACATGGACCATAAACGGATACGTAAAATCCGTGTATGTTTATAAAGCACGACTGAGTGAAGAAGCTCTTTCCACGTTATTTCTTCAACAAAATACTTGAAATGAACGTTAGATACATGTATCAATGATAATTTTAGCATTTTTGAAGAAATGTAGGATGCATAATTAAATTTCCCACCTGTGCACATGCGCACACGTGTACTAGTTCATACGACGTAGTTCTGACGATTTTTCATTTAAAACCTTTTTAAATTTTTCATCAAATCATGTTGATAAACTAATTTCTAATAATTTTAATCTTTTGGACTAAATCAATTAGAAACAAACCACTGAAAAGTAAGAAAAAAATAGTGAATAAACCGATCAATTTATACGATGTCCGTTACTGAACATAGATCACCTGTCACCTGAACAGGTAGATTTCAGCTGTCCAACTACTAATTAGCCTTGATTAAAATTAGAAAGTATTGAAGTAGGTGTTGTTTTGATAGTAATTAATCATCATGTCACATTTATGACCGGAAATGTGATGATGTTAAAGGCAAAAGGTTGGGTCAAAAAGATCGTGAATAATGTAAAAATGACCGAAAAAGCCTTGAAAACTAAAAAGTATATGACCGTTTCATGCTTTGACCAGCCGGACTTTTACCGGACATTATACAAATGACCGGAATATATGACCGTTTTGGAAGCCCTGGTCTGTTCATTCATTCGTCTATCTGTCCGTTAGTTTGCTCGCCTGTATGTCCCGCTTCAGGTTAAAGTTGTTTTGGTCGAGGTAGTTTTTGATGAAGTTGAAGTCCAATCAACTTGAAACTTAGTATACATGTTCCCTATGATATGATCTTTCTAATTCAAATGCCAAATTAGAGTTTTTACCTGATTTTCACAGTCCACTGAACATAGAAAATGATAGTGTGGACATCCGTGTACGTCACATTTTTCTCAGGAAATACACCAGAAGGATTTCTGAAATTTGGTTTCAGGCTTGATATAAGTCAGCTATACTGTGTGATGGGTTTTCAGATTCATCACTTGACAACTTCCTGTTTACCGAACACTTGTATGATTTTACACATGATAGCCAAGTTGACATTTTCGTCACAATTTTTCCAGAAACTACAATACAAGGATTTCTAAAATTGGTTTCAGTGTTTATATAAGTCAGCTATACTGTGTGATGCGTTTTCAGATTTCATCACTTGACAACTTCCTGTTTACTGAACACTTGTATGATTTTACCCAAGATAGCCAAGTTAAAAATTTGCGTCACAATTTTCTCAGGAACTACAATACAAGGATTTCTGAAATTTGGTTTCAAGGTTTATATAAGTCAACTTTACTGTGTGATGCGTTTTCAGAGTAATCACTCGATAACTTCCTGTTTACCGAACACTTGCATATTTTTACACTATTAATATTATCCACTTGCAGCGGGGGTATCATCAGTGAGCAGTAGCTGGCAGTTTCACTTGTTAATCATAAACTAATCATGTCAGAATTATTAATTTATGAGAAAAATGTGCATTTGCTTAAATAGAAAAACATAAGGAAGACAGAACAAACAATTGCTTAATTGATATTTTTTTAGCTTTGATGCCAAAAACACAGGTTTTCTGAAACTAAAATATTCTGTTTTGTATCTGAAAACTTTGACATTATCTAAGAAATATTGGAAAAATTGTACTATTGATTGTATTTATAAAACTTCTGTTTGTAACCATTGTTCTTTTATCATTACGCAGAACATTTAAAAGGCAAATTAGAGGAATATATTAAACAGTTTAATGGAAAGGTGAAGTTATTCAGAAATAAAGAGCGAATGGGATTGATTGGTACAAGAACAAGAGGAGCTGAGCTGTCCACTGGGGATGTCATTGTATTCTTAGATGCTCACTGTGAATGTAATAAAAACTGGCTTGTTCCACTGCTTGCTAGAATTAAATATGACAGGTAAGATAGGGGAGGTAACTATTATGTTAATTGTCAATATCATGAAAACTAGAGGAGCTGAGCTGTCCACTGCGGATGTCATTGTATTATTAGATGCTCTCTTTGAATGTAATAAAAACTGGCTTGTTCCTTCTGCTGGCTAGAATTAAATATGACAGGTAAGTCAGGGGAGGTAACTGTGATATTGATTGTTAATATCCTGATAATAAATGCAGAAGAGACCTTTAATATTTCTCTTTTATAAAGCGTGTGTTGGCTTATCATTAGAGAAATTTTACACAATTGTTTTTGAAAAGAACAATACAGACATAAATTTACAAATTATAGCTTAAAACTAAAATAATGTAAATATCTACTTCTTTAAAAAGTACCTGTCAATGGGATTGCTGATTTCAAAGATTATAAAGAAGTATGCTCTATAGCATGTGTTATTATTTCTATTTTTAGAAAATAAGCATTTGAACAATGCTTTGAATGATCCTTAGAAATTTCAAGACAAACAGAGAAATAATAACATTAGTCTTTCTTTAGGTTTTGATAATTTCCATTGTAACCATTCTAGTACTGTTACCCATTTAAGTACTATATAGATCACATAAAAAGGATACTTGACTCTTACTTTTTTACAGAACTATTATGGCAGTACCAACTATTGATGGTATTGACTGGGATAACTTTGGGTACCACCCTGTATATAGTACTACACATCACAGAGGTATATTTGAGTGGGGATTTCTATATAAGGAGAGTCAGGTACCTAAACAAGAACTGGACAGAAGACAACATAACAGCGAACCTTATAGGTAAGTATCATGTATTTATAACTGTAATAGTTTCTTAATTCTTTCTTCGTTGTTGTGTGAACACGTTATGTTTTTTTGGTCTGTCTGTCCGTTTGTACTTCTGATCGTTAGTCCATCTGACCTACTTCAGGTTAAAGTTTTTGCTCAATGTAATTTTTGATGAAGTTGAAGTCCAATCAACTTGAAACTTAGTACACATGTTTTCTATGATATGATCTATCTATTTTTAATTTTAAATTTTTGACATTTTGACCCCAATTTCACTGTCCCCTGAACACAAAAAATGATAGTGCAATTGGGGCATCCGTGTACTATGGACACATTCTTTTTCATATGTGTAGTTAATCATATAGATAGATAGATAGATAGATAGACAGATATTTTTATTTTAAAGTACAACTTGGTACATATACATGAAATACAATATATTACAATTTTAAACATAAGCAGTCAATTAACATGTATATTTATACCAACCAGCCTTTAGAGGCTTACGATGCACTGTCATTTATGCATGAAAAATTATATGAATAAATTTCAAATCCATTGATCCTTATTATATCTCATTATTACATCTGATTTAAAAACATATTCAATCACAATTTTGGACAATGGAAGATAACTCCCAATTCAAAATATTGCCTAAATGTGTTTTGATACTAATAATACAATGCAGTTTTAAATTTTAAGTTAACTTGTAAAACGAAACAATCTTTGTCCTTTGGTGCTCACAGGCTTTAGCTTATTCAAATGGATGAAGAATGGATTGCCCATAGCTGAAAAATCTCATTTTGTTGTTTGGTTATATTGTGGTCTTGCTTTGCTTTCTTATGGATATACTGTACATCAAAGTAGTATAGGTTTAGCCATTAAAATAATTTGTAATTTAGTGTGTTGTGTATGTAAAATTTCAAAACTGAAATAATAGATGAATGAAGTATCTTCAGCCTTAGCCAGTTAAGTTATTGTGAAAGTGTCATAATATGATAAATATATTTATAGATTATTATATTTATTTATAGAGCACCAACACATGCAGGAGGGCTGTTTGCTATGGACAGGAAATATTTCTTTGAGATGGGAGCTTATGATCCTGGATTGAAGATCTGGGGTGGAGAAAACTTTGAATTGTCATTTAAGGTAAACCAAACTCCTATTCATATTACTTGTATTAAAAAATCTTATAAATCAAGGATTTTTTCTGATGTTTTGAAGATGCAATTTGTTTCTCTTACAATAAATGTTGCATAATGCAAAAACATAGAAATGTTGCAATGGACTAGGCTTCTTGTATAAAGTTTCATTTTTCAGAAGAAAGATGGTCTATTTCTTAATTATAATCCTGGTTTCTTTGATAACTATCTTATATACAGATGCTCCCTGACAGAGTTATTTTGATCTTGACCTAATTTTCATGACTCATTGGTTAATATTTTCTTGATTGCTTCTGTTTCATAGGTACTATAAGTAAATTGGTCAACTTAATTTGATGTATATATAAAAAAGAAGATGTGGTATGATTGCCGATGCGACAACTGTCCACAATAGACCAAAATGACACAGAAATAAACCACTTTAGGTCACTGTACGGCCTTCAACAATGAACAAAGCCCATACCACATAGTCAGCTATAAAAGGCTCCGAAATAACAATGTAAAACAATTCAAATGAGAAAACTTATGGCCTTATTTATATAAAAAAATGAACGAAAAACAAATATTTAACACATAAACAATGACAACCACTGAATTACAGGCTCCTGACTTGGGTAGGCACATACATACATAATGTAACCTGGGACAGTGGTATGACAGTACAACATAAAAAGGAACTATAAAAATCAGTTGAAAAAGGCTTAACTCATCAGATGGACAAAAAACAAGTGAACGTGGCCGGGTACTTGTATACCTCGACAACAAAAAGACACTAGAAATAGATCTGAGAGTATTCACAGTTATCTGACAGCTAGTTCAAAGCCACTAACAACTAATAAAAAAATCATGCATCTAAGACTAAATAGAATGGTTGTTAGTTGACATTATGTTTTTGTGATTAGGTTTGTTTTTTCAGATTCTGTAAGTAACATGTCCTTCGTATTTTATAGGTAAAATAAGAATATATCATGCTACGATATCATAAATTAATAGAATGATATATGATGGTGCTTAGAAATCATGTCAGTCTATAACAAGTACCTTATTAATGTTAGTGAAATAACACACGAGCACAATATTACAATCTACAGATACAAGTGATTTTTTTCCAAATTCCTTACGACTACTTTATCCGACTTCATCATTAAAAAAAATTCATATTAGATTTATAATTTTGAAATAAAAATGTTTTATGTATGCATTATATTTCAGCTATGGCAGTGTGGAGGTAGTATAGAATGGGTTCCGTGTTCTAGAGTTGGCCATATTTACAGAAACCATATGCCTTATGGATTTGGTAAAGTTGATGTTAAAATACCAGTTATTCAGTTGGTGAGTTTCTGTATATTTAAAAAAGTATAACTTTTTAGTCTATTAAGGCTGCACTAAAAGTTGTAGAAACAATTTTTATCTTTGAAAGTCTTTGATATTTTATCAGATACTAGATATAAGAAATATGGTGTAAGTGCCAATGAGACAACTCTCCATCCAAGTCACAATTTGTAAAAGTAAACCATTATAGGTCACAGTACAGCCTTCAACAAGGGGCCTTGGCTCACACCCAACAGCAAGCTATAAAGGGTCATAGAAATGACTTGTGTAAAACTAATCGAACATGAAAACTAACTGTCCCATCTATAAAAAAAATCAAGAAACAAGAAACACTTATGAACCACATCAACAAACAACAACTTAGAAATAGTTAAGATCACTTTTTGAAATCTTTTGTATTTTTCTTTTGAAGAAAATGTTTTTTACACTTTCATCACATATTCCATTGTTTTTTTTGGTGTTTTTAGAATTACATGAGAGTTGTTGCAGTTTGGCTGGATCCAGAATTTCAAGAATATTTCTACACCAGGGAACCAGGAGTGAGAGGTTATCCTATAGGAGATGTATCGAAACAACTACAGTTTAAAAAGGAACACAATTGTAAAAGTTTTAAATGGTTTATGGAGAATGTAGCTTATGAAGTTTATGAAAAGTTTCCTCCATTACCTCCCAACAAGGCTTGGGGAGAGGTTTGTTTAACATTATCTTTTATCTTACAAATGAATATTGAAGTTACCTGTACAACTTCTAGCTTAAAAAAATCTGAAAAAAAATTAAAGCAATAACCAAACAATGGATGCATTCAAATCCTTAAGTGAACTTTATACCTTACATGTGCTGAAGTTATTTACAATCGTATCAGCTACATGTGATTGTCACAATAGAATGTCTAAGACTCTTCCAGATTGATTAATTTTTTGTTGAAACTTCTGTTGTATTCTGTTGTTTTAACAAAGTAAACAGCTTTAAAAGTAAGAATTTATTTTTGTGGATAGATGAAACATTATAATTTTTGTGGTTTTGGAAAAATCTGCATATAACTGATAATCCTTTAGAAAATTTATACATTGTTGAACATTTGAATATATATATATATAGTTCATAAACATTTTGATTTTTGTCCCCAACATGAATTGTTGCAGGAACATAAAAATACTGAGTGTTTATCTATCCAGACTGGTTATTGTTCTCATGTTTACAGTTCTTTCCAGTTTTGTATGAAACTTATATCATAGGATTATATCAGCAATATCTTGGACAAATCTGAAAATAAGTGGGGATCAATTATTTTTAAAAGAGTTATGCTCCTTGAAAACATTAATTATATGGAAAATTGCATCCTTTTCCTTTATCTGTTCAATTCTTGACATATTTTCAGAATAATTATATCATGAGTTTATATCAGCAATGTGGTGAATGAGTTCAAAAATCAGTGCCGATCAATTATTTTCTAAAGAGTAATGCCTCTTGGAAATTTTAATTATATGGAAAATTGCATGGTTAGCACTCTCCTGTGTACAATTCTAGCTGAAATTTTATGAAACATATATGATTGGTTTATATCTGCAATGTGTTTAATGTATTTTCTTTATTTTTCAGTTCAAGTTGGAAGGAAGTAACAAGTGTTGGGATGTTATGGGACAACAAGTGGGAGGTGGACCTATCGGCCAAAGTTATTGTCATCACTATGGTGGTAACCAGGTAAAATGGATGAGATCATGTGACCATGTGACTTAATAATCAGGTTCTTATGTGAGTTTTACATCTGTAACAGAATGGTACTAAATGTAGTTCTTGTTTCCTCTCATCTGCTTCTTTCTGATTCTTTTTCAAGATGTCTGGGAGAAGAACTGTTGTAAACTGATATAGATGGATTGTAAAACACACAACTAAGCTGATCATTGAGTCATCAATTTTGTGTATTTATATGTTGTCATCCAGTTTACAAGGCTACCATTATAGAGGTGACCTTGGTAAGCTGGATGACCTTGCACTAAATCTTTGTCATTTCAGTGATTTATTAGAATAATGTTTACATTACTAACATAACATCTGTCTTTAGTGGAGTAACACAAAGGTAACAAGAGCAGTTAAAGGTGGTGGGATGGCAAATCATGTAGTATAGAAAATTAGTCTGGTTTAACTTAAAAAGATTATATCAAGTTGGTAAAACCAATGTTTCTTTTCTTTAAATAAATAAATATTCAACATAAAAACAGATATCATACTAATATTTTGTTGCAAATTATGTTATTTTGGATAATTACTATGTGCTTTGTTGTAACTGCTAATGCTGTTGATACATAGAGATGGGATATTTGACTATTTTATATCATTGGATATTGCTTACGCTTAGATTATTAGCTGTAGTTTAGAACTGGTTTTTCTTATTCACGTGTTGTCCGATTGGGTCCAGCACAATAGTGTGTACTGGATATGGAAAAGACAGTAATATATGCATTAATTTATAGACATAATTCTTCAGAACTTCCAGTACAAAATTACTACAAATCAAGATGCTATATAACATGCTAATATGTTAATTATAAAAGTCAGACGTTGAATTTCTATGAGATTTTTATTTCTCATTGAAAATTTTATTATTAAAATGTAAAATTACATGTCCTTTCAGTGAACCTAATAATAACAAAATTCAAAAAAAGTTTAAGGAAATTAAATGTATAGTTAGAACTAGGAATTTTGATGGAATGATTTGTCATAAAAGATCATAAAATACCTGATTCAAATATACAAATGTTAACTGTTTTTATTATGTTTCCTAGTTGTTCAGATTGAATACTAAAGGTCAGATTGGTGTTGGTGAACGTTGTATCAAGGCATCAGGAGGGTCAACACTACATTTACATTTCTGTGATGTACAGCCCACTGGTCCATGGAGCTGGGATGAGGTAAGATTATATGCCATTGATGTGTTTTGTTCATCTGGTCAAGTATTAAAGGTTAAAGCTTCATTGCCAACTTCATAATGTTTATACAAACATTATGCAAAGAGTACAAGTTGCTTGGTAAACTCAATTTTCAACAGTAAAATCTAGGTTTTATGAAAGTCAAGCCTAAAACACTACAGTTATCTCCTAATTATTAGTGCAATAAAATAATATTCAATGCATTTACTCAGCAAGGGCGTATTCAGATGGTGAGCCCCCTCCTGATAAAAATAGAAAAAAATAATAATAAAAATAAGATTGCAGCCAAATTAAGTGTCAGAATAAGTTCCAGTAATTCTTTTCTCTGGAGCATCCCCCATCTTGTATTTCTGTTCCTCATTCTCAAAGAAGTAAATCAGAAATTGTTCACAGTAAAACCTGTTTTGTCTTACTGCAGCACACTTACTGCAAGGTTTCATTTCTATTCAGTGATCGGGAAAGACGTGCGCCCTGCGCCTATAGCGCATATTGACAAGAAATGGCGCAAAAAGTGACAAATGTAAGCGCCCACGTGGTGCACGATATTTTTCACTTCGTTTCGAAACGTTTAGATATCGTCAAATGAATTTCCGATCGTGTTCTGTGCCGCCATGTGTGTGTACACAACTGTGTAATTTTCCTCCAATAATAGGAGCACCTATATATTTTTTGGACGTCTCAGGTGTTTCCCTATCATAATAGAACCATGCGATTTAACGTCCTGAGTGTTTTCCTCTTGTAATAATAGAACCATGCGGTCTAACTGATAAACCCGAAAAACGTAATTAACCATCATTCATGATATATTTTTTTAACAACAACTTTAAATTTGTAAAATTTCGCTAGCACAGATGAGATTTAACTCTAATAATAATCTCATTTAGTTTAGCTTGCTATTATTTCGATTGAAGAACGTACCTCAAAGACTTTTTAGGAATATAGTTTTTGTCTCCATAAAAGACGCTTAACTGTCCTTGTCATTTTTTGGTCTTTGGCTCGTTTTCACATTTTGTAAACATGACTTCAGCGATTTGTTGTTATGTTCTTTGAATTAATGGTACTCTATACTGTTATTCTTGTTACCCTGATGAAGTTATAATAATACAAGAAGTGCAGAGGAAATGCCTGAAATGTCCTCTGATCAATAACGTCTGGAATAAGTATGGTATCGACGAAGACCCAAATTTAATGTACATTTGTACAAAAAAAAAACATGAACATGAACAAGGCAACAGTACCAGTTTAAACATTGTAAATAAAGGTTGACTAAAATATTGTTGGGGTTGGAAGAAGTTATTGTATATTCATTGAAATTGAAATTACAAAATCACAGGAACAATATCCATGATTTTATTTATTATCATAAAGGTAAGTATCAACACCTCTTTGCCAAAATATACTGATACTTTTTTTTTACAGAAGTCAATTCAAATGGCCCATCATTTTTTAAAATGGCCCATTGAATTTATTTTTGAGGGGCCCTGGGCCCATAGTGAAAAAAACCTTCCAGATCACTGCTATTCACTGATGAGTCTTATGTAGACGAATCGCGCGTCTGGCGTATAAAATCATAATCCTGGTACTTTTGATAACTAAATGTATGTACTATTACATAAATATGTTCTCCTAAATATAGTTTAAAGATTATTTGTTTTTGTTTTTCATGTATGATAATATTTGATTAATATAAGTTTCTTAAAAGTAGCTACCTTCAATCTCATATTTATAAAACAATTAATTGAAATATTTATTTTTAATTAACAGAATACAGGTGTGATCAGAGAACAACATCATGATAAGTGTGTTGAAGGAATGACTGATGGAAAACTACTTCTACAACGCTGTGAACCTGGTAAAGCATCACAAAAATGGATGATTAATGAAATTTACACATGGAAAAGATAATTAGAAGTGTACATTTATTTATTCTAGTCAGTGCTCAATGTTTATTTATTTATGGTTACTGTAGTATGATATTTTAATCTTGATAGCAGTATTATAGGCTGTCACTTATGTTGCTGTCAAACTCAAAGGCCAGTGATTAAAACACTCAGTCTTGTAGCTCAGCATTATGTCATCTTGTAGCTCATGCGAAATGAGTAATGTAATAAGGTAGATTATTGGCATGATATTATTGTAAGAGGTAAATCTTGATTTAATTTTGTTTTTGAAGAAAGTTATTGTTTGTCTAATGTCATAGGTTTAATAATTGGAAGACTATAAAGAAGAATGCAATTTTTATTCCATTCAGCTGAAACCAAATAAGTTAAAAAAAATAATGATCAGTTTTGAATGAAATTAAAAAATGTGTAGATACCTAGGCTACCAACAGCTTAATGTAAGGAAATTAATAGGTATAAATAGGGTTAGAGTGACCATTGTGAATAGTGGGCTTAGATCTAGATAAATATGCAAACTCTTTATAAACTCTAGTTTGAAAAAAAAAATAAAAAAAATAAAGCCTATATAACTTTGATAGTTAATTAGGCTACACAAAACACACTATTTATTTGTTTATTGCTTACATTTAGTTGAAAGTTGGTCAACATTCAATTAAAGGTATAACTTAACTTATCATTTACACTTTAGTGACAAAGGATTTAGTTTTCATTTGTTCAGCCTTTCTTTTTGTATCTGCTCTGCTTATTTCTAGATCTGTATCAATGCCTAAGTTGAACCCCTTAAAATATCTTCAAGTATATCAGACTTTTGAGCCTGATAGTAAGGCCTTTGGGTGATAACAGGGTTCAGAGGGAAATTAAGTTTATTGATTTGTGATTAAACAAAAACATTATGTAGAAATGTAACTTTGAAATGATGCCAATTTATTGAAGGCTGTAGAAGTTTATATTTAAGATTGGCCTGATTTACACATTTAGCCCCCTTAGTACTAATCTATTGGCAGTAGAGTTCAATCTGGTCAAATTTATCTTTGGGGAATTGGTCAATGAATATATCAGTTGAAATATAGTATTTAAATTTCGCAAGCCATATACGATGAGACTTACAAAGTTGATGCAAAGAAGCAGATTAATTTCAGTTTAGGTAACAGTGTGTTGCAAATTTTTATCAATGACCATTCATATTAACCTTGATATGCTCTGAACTCAAACTTGAGTCAGATCAAGATTTTAATATTATAAATGTGATTATTTATCTGTGATGATACAATTTATGGAATGAATGATAGGAGTTATTTGATCTCACCTTATCTTTGTGTTGTTGTTATCTATGCAATTGTTGTATTATGTATAGGTAAATATGCATTATGAAATTTTTATTGTATTCAATGCCTTGTTTATGTAGATGCTGTCAACATAAATTCCATTACTTTTGTTTTGCTTGAATAAGAATTATATTCTATCGTTGCTTTTTCTTCTAATGTTCTATGTTTCATGAATTTAAGTGTTAAAGATAGACTAATTTGGCTTTTGAAAATCTTAATGTGCAACAATGAAAATCTTAATGTGCAACAAAAATAGATGATGAAATTTATTATCATATTTTACACTGTAATGTCATAATATTTGTATGTTCAGTACATTTCTTGGTTTATGATACATTTTCTTACTAAATCAGGGGTACATAGTAATTACTGTGTTGTTTATATTCCTATCTTTTTTTTTCTACGAAATAAAACCAATAACGTTACTGTAAAAAGTAAGTTAGGTGCTTTTGTTTTAATTGCAAAGTTCTTTGTAACTATTGCTGAAGTTGATTCAATATAAATTCTAATGCCAGTTGAAGAGAATTTGTGTTCTCATATATATAAATCTGTAATTCATTTTGTTTACTGCTCGTCCACTTTCAAATAAATTTGTTCGTTAACTTGAATGATTTATTTATGTCTGAAAGAATTTTTTCAATACAAAATTGTTTTTCATCTTTTTGTTTTAAACCAAAAATTGATATGTGCCATTAGTTATTTGCAAGTTTATTTTATAATTTATCAGATTTCTTGATGATGCTTATTTTTAGTGTTAAGTTTGTTTTTTTGCAGCTTGAGTGTGTTAGAATAGTACTGAAATAATGAAATGATTTAATATTTTTCAAAATTTTGATCATGCAATTTTAAAAAACTTAATATAAGTTTGATGTGTGTGTTTTTAATGTAATTGTATTTCTTACTTCTTTATTTTCTTATAGATTTAACATTTTTGAAAAGTTACTGTTTTAATGTGTGTTCAGAATTTCAAAAAACAGCATTCTTAAAATAACTCCCACCTATTTATTTCTTCTTTTCTGACAGTAAAAATTTCGACATTTTGTACTTAAGAAACTAATTATGTCTCATGAATGAATTTTTTTTTGTCTTTTTTTGTTATGTTTTACATAGATATATATTATTATATTGAGTCAATATTTAAACATAACATTCCATTGTGTGGAGTGGTATATGTGGATGTTAAAGTATATATATATATTGCTAGTAAGTAAATCACAGGTGCTAGTTTGAATTATATATATGGCATATTGATTAGTAGTGGGGGACAAGGTCATTCATATCATGTATTTCAATTCATTCAACTTTATATTATATATTATAGGGTAATCATTAAATGCATAATGTCTTCACTACATTAAAAGCAGCAACTGCAAAAAAATAGAAGTGTTTAGACCTCACCAGTTTGTAATGTAAGTAAAAAAAGAAACATTTGCACTTGTTTCATCATTGTGTATTTTAATTTATAAACATCATGTTTTCTTTAAAAAGCAATTTCTCCTTGATGGCAAAAATGGTGCTAGAACAGTTGTAGTTTGATTTTTTTCATAAATAAATAAACAACTACATAGTTTTAATACAGATAAATTTATTTTAGAGTATGACACTATATTTTGTTGAATAACCTCATGAGTAATCACACCCATTTTATCTAACCAAAACTGTTACTAAAATACAAATTTATTTAACATATCAAAACAAAACCATAAACAGTCAGTAATAATATAATAACTTGATAAAACTTCCAAGTAAAAGTTTATATCCCTTTAAAATCATGGCTGGTAAAACCTGTTCTTCTGCTCTCTCCTGCTCTTTAAGCCAGCAGACATGTGTGTTATTTATGATTTACAAGCACTGCCATCAGTGACTGCATGACACTTTTAAAACTAAATAATTGGTGCATCCTAGTTCATTGACACTGTTAAACAGTACTGTACATATGTCACTTAATATTGTATACTCTCTTAGTAATGTTATTCCATAGATGCCAGTTTTTAAGTTTGTGGGTACAGATTTCATTTATGTTTACTTAATTTCATACCTTAAGATTGCCTTTGTACATTAGCACTTGCATTATATATAAATATTCATGCTTTGTCTCAACAATTGAGAAAGGCTTAATTGACAGCCCTTAATTATGTTTATTTAAATTATAGTATAAATTCTTCCTACAGATTTGAAATTAGATCTTAATGAATATTTCAGTATTAAACTGCAAAAAAGTCAGTCATAATAGGTGGGCTATATTTAATTTTACATAAATGTTTGGGAACTGCAAAATATACAACCATTAACCAAATATATATAAAGGTTCATCTCATGAAGTCAGTATCCAAGTAAAAGGTCAGGTTGATAATTCTTTTCACTTACCGTAATTGATTGGTTCAATCTTTCATCTCATTTCATACGGAGATGATTGTTTAAACATCCTTGAAGGAGTGCTTTTGTAAGTATGATAACATTGAGCCCAATGTATGCTTTCAGGCAAAACAGGTTTTTATACCCCTGCTCTAAAAAAGGGGGGTATACTTTTTTACCTCTCTCTGTCCATCCATCCATTAATTAATCCATCCATCTGTCAGTCCATCTGTTAGTCAGTCCGTCCCATGAATATTTTGGTCGCATTTTTCTCAGGAACTACTTGACGGATTTCTGAAATTTGGTTTCATGGTTTATACCGTGCAATGTGTTTCATATTCCTCACTCAACAACTTCCTGTTTACCGAGTCGAAACACTACTTTTATTTCACACATAATAGCCAAGTTGAAAATTTTCGTCACATTTTTCTCAAGAACTACAATACAAGGATTTCTGAAATTTGGTTTCAGGATTTATATAAGTCATCTATACTGTGTGATGTGTTTTCAAATTATTCATCACTCAACAACTTCCTTTTTACTGAACTGTTTCGCGTGGGTATCATCAGTGAGCAGTAGATTGCAGTTTTACTTCTTCTTTTACAAATTGTGACTTGGATGGAGAATTGTCTCATTGGTACTCATACCGCATCTACTTATATCTGTTTAGATACTTAAATACTGTTCAATTCATATCTTGAAATTTACTGTCTGAATTTGAATACAAACATCACTATGTCAAGAATGGTAATGAAGCACATACAGGGCTTCCTTTGTGAAATGGTTTTGTTTATGGGTAAAGGTAAATGGTCAATGTGCTAAATGCTTTATAAAGTTAAAGTTATTTGGGAATTCTTCATCTGTAGTATGATTATACACATACTTCAACAGCTTATTAGGATCGGAGTAATTGTGTTAACTTTGTACTCTCACCTTTTCAATGTCTGTTTCTGTTCTTGCTAGGGCAAAATCATTTCAAAATATTTTCCTCTTCAGTTTTAAACAAATTATTTTTCTTTGACTATCATAAAAGTTCCTTTCTTTTCTATTGAATTTAGCATTGCATACAACATTGTTAAATCATTTCTTAAAAATTTGTGGTACATGTACAATGTGTAAACTTTATAAATCATGTATTATAGAAATATTTTAATAAATTGTTATCATTGGCTGTATATTAATGCATTCTGTCATGCCTTTTAAGGTTGTAGCATTTATTTGCTATATTGTAAAAATCGGGGATTTATGTAAATTTGTATTATGTATTCACATGTATAGCATTACCATGAATCGTATATTGTTGAAATAGTGATTATGAGTGGAAAAGGTAATAAAAGAATATTAAAATGGAACTGTTACATGTTATTTCCTATTGAAATTAATATATGAACTAAAGATACATTAGATAATTTATCAGTTCAAAAATAATTATTTTATCATCTTACGACCTTGTCTAATTTCTAAAAAAAAAATCCATAATGTTTTGCCTGCCATGAGAGTTGAAGAATTATGCAACACATGTATTTCAAGGTATTATTGAAGTTTCCCTTTGTTATATGTTCAGTGTCCTTGACCACATATTTTTTAGTGACACAAAAACAATTACTGCTTTTGTATTAAGTGAAATCATTTCTCATTATGAGTATTATGGTAACTATATTTAGACGCTTCCGGGTTCGGAAATTTCTCGCTGCATTGAAGACCTGTTGGTGACCTTCTGCTGTTGTCTGTTCTATGGTCGGGTTGTTGTCTCTTTGACACATTCCCCATTTCCATTTTCAATTTTATTGGTATATGGATTCCTTGTCTTTCACGTACAATTCACCTGACATCAACCTTAATTATTTCATGGATGAGTGATCAAGGTTAAAGATACATGACCAAGTCTAATCCTCAGTTATGATAAGCATAAGGTCAATTTATGTGGTGTATGGAATGATTTTATGATGTACTGTAGTACATGTCTGACAGGCAGGTTTCATCTGACCTTGACCTCAATTTTAGGTTTTGTCTTTTCTTCGATACTATACGCAAATAGGTTCACTATATAAAGTGTATGGAATGATTGTAAGGTGTACATGTAATACTGGCAGGTTTCATCTGACCTTGATCTTATTTTCATGGTTCATTAAACAATGTTCCATGTGGTTTTGGTCTATTTTTCAGGCTATAAGCAATAGGTGAAGTATATTTGTTGTATTGAATAATTGTACATGTCTGTCTGGCAGGTTTCATATGACTTTGACCATCTTTTTCATGCGTCAATATTAAGATTTTGTGGTTTGATCTTCTTCTGGTACTGAAAATGGTTGAACCGCTATATTTGGCTCATTTTCATGGATCATTGATAATATTGAGTTTGTAATACTTGTAGTGATTACGGATTTTCAACATGAATTAAATCAGAAGTAAAACAGACAAGGCATTTCAACAATTGCAGTCTTGCTTATGTTTATTATAACCACAATTAGCTGTTAATACAGGTTTTTGAATACTTGTTTCCTTTTTTTAGTATTTACTTCCGCTTCTGCCACCATGATAAAGACAAGTAGCTTATTGTTGCTTTAACTACCAACAATCAATTAATTAATATAGTTCATGTATTTCAGAGGTGCATGATGTTTTCTCAATTTTGAAGTTAAAAGGAAACATTCAAAGCTAGTAATCATTGCTTGCCCATGTATGTTTGTGTACTTGTATTGATATTATCAGATTATTACATGGCATTTTTCATATCGCTTGTATTATAAGCCTAGGTTCAATATCAGCCCAACAGCCGCATGGTATTTTCCGGAATTTGCAGAGTATCACCGGAATGCCATGCGATAACGTTATGGAAAGGCATGTGATAACGTTCAAACATGTGATAAACTTTTCATATCAGCCCGCTAAACACCAATTAGAAAAATATGAAATTTACGTTAATTTTATGCTATTATCATACAGTAAAAATCATATGTTATTTAGTCTAAGTATATGATAATACTACATATCTACTAAAATTTAAATATTCATCTTTTATCTCCATCTTGACCAAAAATTGTTAAAATTGACTTTAACAAGTACATGAACAATGTAGCACAAAATGATGTTTAATAAACTAATTTACAAAAGTACAAGTACATTGCTTATGGTCACATGAACTATCTTTTAAGGTCAAGGCAATAATGAACTATATATAAAGAAGCAGTGAATGTCTTGTATATTTAATGATTAATAAAGTAAAATATATATAAAAACAATGCAATAAATACAGATCTTGTTTTTTTCACCTCAGAAAAATTGTGTATAATTTTTAAAAACAATTGTAAAGCTGAATGGAATTCATTAAAGATTCATGTCTATTGAAATAATGCAGCAGTAAAATGTTTGCATGCATCCCATTGGTCAAATGTGTAGTACCTAATCTGCATAGAACACAACCACTATAATATGTAATGTCAAAGTTTGTCGATCCATTTTATCTTCCAGTTGTTAATATTTTTACAAATTCTGAAAATAACAAAAATAAATCATGTTACATGTAATCGAAATTATAGTCATCCTATCTTTATTTAAGATTTATGAAATAATCACTGCAGCTTTCTAAAGTGTTGGCCTCATAAAATGTAAAGTGTCTTGAGGAAAACTGTCTTTGCCTTTGAATTAATACATGTATATTTTTGTAATGTAGGGGCTTTTTTTTTTTATAGTTGAAGGTCATTCAGTGACCTGTAATTTTTCACATCTTATTCCTTTAGTCTTGAATGGATAGTTGTGTAATTGGCAATCATACCACATCTTCTTATTTCATATTTCAATTTAGACTTCGAAACAAAATATGGTACATTTCTGATTCATATGACTAACTGTGTATAGCCCTTCAAGTACTATTTTTTCTCTTAGTGCTAAATAATGATGAAATGATATCCTATATACTAACCATCATAATTTACTTGTCCATCACCAGTTATATCAGCCTCTCTAATCATTTCATCCACCTCTTCGTCTGTTAGTCGTTCTCCCAAATTTGTCAATACATGTCTGAGTTCTGAAGCACTGACATAACCGTTGCCATCCTTGTCAAAAATTCTGAAACAGTCCCTGATTGTGTCTTCTTTTTCTGGAGGAGGTGCACGTTTGGAAATAATACTTTGTGTTTCATTGAAGTCAAACAATTTATTACCTAAAATAGGGAAAAATGAGATTTTAGGAAACAATATACCATGGAGTTTAAAATAATACTTATTTCAGAAAAAATAGATCCTGTTATGTATTTTTAATTCATCTAAACAAATAAAAGAAAAATACCAGGCAGTTTAAAAACAAATTACAGATGAAGGATTGAAGAATATTTTATATGTTTACATTTTAAAAGCATTAACCTTCGAGTACAGAAAAATCTACAATACATCTCTACAGGAGCTACCATTTGATTTTTGGAAAGATTAGAACTTGTTCTAAATCTTTACTTAGGCACTGGCCTCCCTTACCAGGGGCGTGTCCAGGATATTTGAAAGGGGGGGCGTAGAATAAAAAAAAATTTGGACCTTTTTTGGCTTAAAAACATAAAATAATAGAGAATTGCACTCATGTAACGGTTCCTGACTTGGAGCATGTATATTTTATAGTTAAAGTGTCAGGGTGTGACATTTTTTATGCCGAGTTTTCTCCATTAATTGTCTTTGGTATATTAAAATGATTGGATGGATCTTAACAGCAGTAGACCAATAACGAGAAATTCCAAACTCAAGGGTATAAGGAGTAACTTAACATTTCAATACCTAGGCCAGGATTTTATGAACGAGAGGCGTGATTACGGTTGAGGGTCCATGGGGAAGCTCAGAAGCTCCTGAATTTCAACAATTTAGCATCAAATTATGAAGTAATCAATCTATTTTTGATTAAGTTCGGGTTTCGTTGAACGACACACATGATACAAGACAAATAAACACTGAAGAATAAAGTTCTTTCGTTCTGAGTATTGCTTTAATGTGGAAATATACATATTTCTAGTATACATGTACCTTGACGCAAAACCTAAAATGAACACAGAAAAAAATGCGAATTCTTTATCACATCAACAACAATGGATACTAATCGCAGAGTTGAACACGCCGGACTCCGAGAAACGAAATTTTACGGTTGATGATGACCCATCAAATTGGGGAATCAGTATAAAAAGAAATCAGAGTATGTGTTTAAATAATGAATATGATAAATTGCCATCATTCAATACAATACTAGCAGATTATAACGATAGTTTTTTTTTTTTTTTTTTTTTTAAAGGGGGGCGTACGCCCATTACGCCCTTACCTGGACCCGCCCCTACTTACAACACGACAGGTTAGCTACTGTTACTAAATGTATTCACACTGAAATATAGTTCCCTTTAGTTCTCATATATGTGCACATAATACACATATGAACTGTAAAATAGGTAAATTGTTGGAGCAGTTCATCCAAGGATGTATCTAACTAAGGTTTGTTGATGTGCAGGCTTTTTAATAACATTTTGATTAGGTAATTGGTTCCTGATACAATACTATAATGATTGACAACTGTCATTATCACCAAACAATCAGAGACAAGGTGGACCTTTAATTACAATGCCCAACCTCCTAAACTGTCAATCAAATTGACCACATTACTTATCAACCCCTGTCATACATAATTAGAACCTTCATTATACAAATATCGTACCTCATAATTGAATATACAAATGTACATATTAGATGTTTGATATATATGGATGATAGATTTATTTATTGCCTATTACTTTTCATCTACAATACATATTATAAAAGTGATTCTGTAAATTATGTCTGAATGATTAATGATCAATGGATTAAAAAGATCTTTTAAAAAAATGAAATATGAATATAAATATGAATATATAAAAGCTATTCAAGTAAGGCTTATAATTTACTTCATAAATTTCCAATACTATCATCTGTAATTAATCAACAATTTAGAATAAAATAAGTTTTTTTTTAATTTGTATACATTGAAAAGGTACATTTTAAATGCCCTGTTTTGAGAAATACTTTAAAAATTAATCAAAAGGCAGGCTACAACTTTTTAATCTTCAATGTCATATAACCTCTTTTTCAACTTACAAAATGCCCCAAAACAACATATTTAGATTATTTTTGTTGA
Organism: Mytilus edulis; assembly: GCF_963676685.1. Lineage (NCBI taxonomy): Eukaryota > Metazoa > Mollusca > Bivalvia > Mytilida > Mytilidae > Mytilus > Mytilus edulis. Next base: position 65,322,121 of record NC_092346.1, on the reverse strand, counting down.
CACTTTAAAGTTATTAGCTGTTGGTCTAGATTTTATGTCTTACAATGATAGTCGGAAGCATTTACTAGAAGAATTTTTGATTGGCAATTGTTTTGGTTTTTTTTAAACATGTTCAGAACAGCCTCAGGCAACATTATATTGATAAGATATTAACTGCAGTTTAAATAAAATTGTGCACATTAAGAGACCCATATTATTAAATTAAATGAGCTCATTTTAATCTCATACTGGAAAAGCACTTTTCCTTCTAAGGACCTGATGTTAATGCAATTTTCAGCAATAGTGCTTTATTAATGATCATTTCCCCTCACCTTACCTTAATATGAAAAATTTCAAACTACTCTTCTAATATTTCCATCACTTTGATTAAAGGGGGGGGGGGAAGTTACAAACCCTTGTAATAATATTGTGTTATTAAAAACTATATAGACTGTGATGTACAAGTTATGGTTACTCTGACTGTGATGTACAAGTTATGCTTACTTTGACTGGGATGTACAAGTTATGCTTACTTTGACTGGGATGTACAAGTTATTGTTACTCTGGCTGGGATGTACAAGTTATGCTTACTCTGACTGGGATGTACAAGTTATGCTTACTTTGACTGGGATGTACAAGTTATGGTAACTTTGACTGGGATTTACAAGTTATAGTTACTCTGACTGAGATGTACAAGTTATGGTTACTCTGGCTGCAATGTACAAGTTATTGTTACTCTGGCTGACATGTACAAGTTATAGTTACTCTGACTGGGATGTACAAGTTCTGGTTACTCTGGCTGCAATGTACAAGTTATTGTTACTCTGGCTGGCATGTACAAGTTATAGTTACTCTGGCTGGGATGTACAAGTTATGGTTACTCTGGCTGGGATGTACAAGTTATGGTTTCTCAGGCTGGGATGTATAAGTTATGGTTTCTCAGGCTGGGATGTATAAGTTAGGGTTTCTCAGGGTGGGATGTATAAGTTATGGTTACTCTGGTTGGTATGTATACATTTATGGTAACCATGCTATTCAATATTTGTGATTTCTGTCACCCAGTACCTACCATGGGAAGCTCCATATTCCTGAGCAATGTTCTGTAAATCTGCCTGAGTAGGACTAAAGCCAATGGATCTCATAATTGTTGCTAATTCTTTCATGTTCACTTTCTTATCATTGTCTTTGTCAAATATAATAAATGCTTCTTTCAGCTCTGTAATAAAAATTGTATATCAGGATTGCTCCATATATTAAGATTGATTACGACCACACATACATTGTATTTTAATGTGTATACAGTGATCTAAATTATGTACAGGCCAAATAAAAATATACGTGTGGTTCCAGTCTTTAGACTCAATGTAAAAATAAAACATAAAATAAAAAAAAATCCCTACCTACCTACATTATCTTTTTTAAGATGTAACTGGAACCACACATACTTTTTTATTTGGCCACATATACATTTGTTTTAATTTTCTAATCAGTAATGGTATTCAAAATTGTTTACCAAATCTAACATGTAAGTAGAAAAAAAGGACGAAAAGAAGAATTTGTTAGAATATTTTCACTACTTTAACATGTTCAAGAAAACAATAAAAAAAGTCTATAAATGGTAAAAAAATTGTTACACATTTTTAAAATCCTGGCTCATATCCAGAAAATGTCTTTAATGATCTCAAAAGGAAGCTGATTTTTGCAATTCACACTAAATTCAATAAGTTTGAAACCCTTCAGTATGTCAATATTTTTTCTAAATTTCAAAAATATAGATACATAGTTATGTCAGAGTGCTTTCTGATTTTCAAACAGGCAAAAAGGTCTTTATATTATATACTTGCTACTTTACTGGCCCCATTTGGGATATCATATTCCAAGTGTTATTAATCACAACCTAAATGTATGACCTATACAAACAAAAGATTTGAAATCCCACATTTTTTACTTCAATAGTCCAAACTGACGGTGTCCAGAAACTTATACAAGAACTTACCCTCTAGCTGTTGCTGTGAAAACTTCGACTACAAATACAAAAAAAGTATATAGCAGGGTGTACATGGCCTATTACATAACTGTTTATTGCAGGTAATTTCATGATTACAATTTACAGTATAAACTGAAAAGGTAAATAGTGTAATCAAATATTGACCAAGGTAAGTAGCTACAGGTAAATAATTTGCTTTGATGTCTTCTTTGTGTAATATGTTTCCGTATATTTCGCGAGTTTATGGACTTATTTATTGAAAACTTGCTACATAGTTTAATATTAGTGTTCTTACCATTCTTACGTTATATCTTCCACAATTTCTTTCAGGTGTGTCTTTATTTCCGGTTTATAGGTATGAAAATGTCACACTACCTTTGATTGGTTGAGTACTTTGATAAAAAACCGGTTGTTGTGTATTCGTCTGCTAAACATATCTCCTTAATACATAATTCCACTTAATAACACGAAAAAAAAACCAATTTCATTAAAATGAACAATTATAAGTCTACATTAAATCATTACCTGCTATTATATTTTGCCCTGATTGTAATTGTTCAAGGGTATGAAATCAAAGGCACCACGTACCTGTCTCAGATTTTTCCCCCCTCTATACCTTAATGTGTTATATGTCTCTGGTTATATTAAAAAAAGTATATAGGGGGAAAAATTCGAAGACAAAGTGTCTGAGTATGAAATGATTAGAATACACCATAGATACACATTATATGCCTATAATAATTTGTGGATTGTCAATAAAATCGGATGCCACAAGTTGTTTACATAATAATACAAATACTTGTAAATAAATAAATTTGGTGTTTTTACTGTCTTCTGATTGGTTAAAATTATTAGTTTTATTTTCAATGTTGTCAATTTTGATGGCGACACGCCCACTCTGACGTTGTGTATTCATACGCCAACATGTGTGTACGTTGTTATTGTTAATATAAAATAAAAGTTCTTTATTATTTTGAGCCTTATTTTTGATAGAAATTTATTTATAATGAATGGCAATAATTTATTTTGATTTTATTAAACCATAAAACTAATTTTTGACTCTTCACATTTAACATAATCCGCTTCGCGGATTATTCAATGTGAAGAGTCAAAAATTAGTTTTATGGTTCAATAAATTCAAAATAGATAATAGCCATTCATTAAATATTTTATTACCACAAACTCATCAACAGCTCATGGTATATTAATTACATAGTTGATCATACATAATATGTAATATGTCATATTATAAACAATGATTATGAATTAGACATCTTGACAATTTTATAGAGTTTGTTCAATTAGACCAGAATTACATACAGTGCAGTATCTCTCATTTCAATGTTTCCCTCTTTCAATCATCAGTATATGAGCGCTTATACAGATCTTACATATTGCAGCTCTGTCACTTCTGATTTTTCAATGTATCAACATAGGGTGGTCTTCTGCCCATTATGTAGACTAAAGTCTACATTTTTATTCAAATATATTTGCATTTTGAACTTGCAAACATTGGTCATTAATTCTTTGTTTAATAGAATTTAAATTGCCTTTAACATAATTAAAGTTATTGGTGATATAAGACATTCCAAGTCCATTCAAAAGACCCTTGACCTTTATGACCCAAGGGTTTGAATCTACAGATTTTGTGAATACATCATATGCCAAAGAATTTTCCGAAGAAACTATATGGTTCAGGTAGTTTTAATATTGAATATAATATTTTTTTTCTACAAAGGAATTCTATTAAGTTCGGCTCGACATCCATCATTAGATGCCTTACAGTGAGCCCCTAATATATCTTTGATAAATTTAACATTTTTCAAAGGGATCAGAGTCTTTGAAATGTGAATCCCCCCACCCCCCACCCCCACCCCAATTTCACTACAATATATAAAAATGGGAGTAGCTTAACAATCAAACAATTTTTCAAGAAGTGTACATGGGTTATTGAGACATATAGTTTTCTTAATCTTATAGTATGCCTTTCGGGCTTTTTCCAGTATAGAAGTCACAGCAAGGCAAAAATTACCATTATACTTTAAAACAATACCCAAGTAACAATAATTTGTAAACGTTTCAAGATATGCATTATCATAGCTAAAATGGTTTAACAATTAGAATTAAATATAATTTTTGATTTATCAGTATTAACTTGTAGTTTCCATGATGAACAATATTCATGTAAATATCAAGAGATTTTTGTAGACCCTCTTTGCTTTCAGATAGTAAAACAATATCATCTGCATATAAAAGAATGTTCAAAGAGGTATCCCCAATGGCAACTGGGTCCGTATGTTTGTTATCAAGATTACCTACTAGTTCATTTATAAAATAGTTAAAAAGAAGGGGACTCAATATGTCACCTTGTTTAACACCCCTATCTGATAGGAATGGCGGACTCAACCCATTAGAGAATTTTATTCTACATACTGTATCAGTATACATTGAATAAATAACATTAAACATTTTTGGGGGGATATTATGTTTTATGAGTTTAGAAAATAAACCTATAGTCGCCATACGGTATCAAATGTCTTTTTTAAGTCTATGAAGGCAGCAAAAACTTTTTTTTCTTTTTTTGTTTATATTGATCAGTTATGGTCTTAATCTTGTCTATATTGATCAGTTATGGTCATGTTTTTCTCTGGCTGTTTATGATGTCTTTACACTAAATCCATTGGATGTTGGATGTGTACGGATTGATAGTTTAGTCTTAGTTGCATGATTTTTTATTAGTTGTTAGTGACTTTGAACTAGCTGTCAAATAACTACGAGTACTCTCAGATCTGTTCATTGTGTCTTTTTGTGTCGGTATGTATAAGTACCGGACCACGTCCACTTGTATTTTTGTCCATCTGATGAGTTGAGCCTTTTTCAACTGATGTTTATAGTTCGTTCTTATGTTGTACTTTTATGCCACTGTCCCAGGTTAGGGGGAGGGTTGGGATCCCGCTAACATGTTTAACCCCGCGGCTGCTACATTATTTATATATGTGCCTGTCCCAAGTCAGGACCCTGTAATTCAGTGGTTGTCGTTTGTTTATGTGTTACATATTTGTTTTTCGTTCATTTTTTTACATAAATAAGGCCGTTAATTTTCTCGTTTGAATTGTTTTACATTGTCTTATCGAGACCTTTTATAGCTGACTATGCGGTATGGGCTTTGCTCATTGTTGAAGGCCGTACGGTGACCTATAGTTGTTAATTTTTTTGTGTCATTTTGGTCTTTTGTGGATAGTTGTCTCATTGGCAATCATACCACATCTTCTTTTTTTATATTAAGAGTGAATATGTGGTCAGCTGTACGACTTTTATTTTTAAAACCTATTTGATTTTTACTTATTTAATTTTTGATATCCATAATTTTTACTAAACGTTTATATAAAACTTTATTAAAAAGTTTACCCAGGTTGGAACTAATAGATATAGCTCTATAGTTCCCTGGATCAAATTTGTCCCCTTTCTTATGCAAGAGAACAAGTAAGCTTTCATTCCATATTCTCGGAAATTGATCACATTCGAATATGCTATTAAAGAGTTTATGAAGTAGTTTTATTAAAATAGGGATTGCATTTTTCAACGTTTCATTTGAAATCATGTCGACTGGCTTTTGCCATTTTTAATTAAACGAATAGCAGAACATTACTATCTCTTCTACTGTTATCACTGAACTCAAGTGAGTCAAGTTATCTGTAACGTGATAAATTTAACTTTTCTTTTAGAGAGTCAACATCTTTAGAATCATATTCAAAACAGTGTGGCTGTGGCTATTGATTGACGACACAAACTATCCCATTGACTGGGACAGATTGTGTGAATGTTTGTCTGTAACGACCACTGCTCACTATGTACATTTTAATGACACTTAAACTACGGGGTCACCAAAGGTTCTCAACACACAAATAAAGTTATTCGAAAAAATAATCAGGAATAACACGATGTTTTGATTTACATCAATAATATAAATCAAAATATAAAGGTTATTCCTGATTAATTTTTCGAATTATTTTATTATTAAAGACGTTAATGGTCTTTTTGTTTTTGTACTCGTATGAAGCAGAATTCATTCAGAACCTTCTAAAAGACAAAAAGAAAAAGCACCTTGCGAAATTCTTTAATTTTACTTTCCGATATATTGATGATGTTCTATCATTGAATAACCCATATTTCAGCCAATACTTACATCTCATATATCCAAGTGAACTTGAAATTAAGGATACATAAAGGCAACAGTAGTATACCGCTGTTCAAAACTCATAAATCCATGGACAAAAAACAAAATCGGGGTAACAAACTAAAACCGAGGGAAACGCATTAAATATAAGAGGAGAACAACGACACAACACCGAAACGCAACACACACAGAAACAGACCAAGCAACAGACAAAACACCACGAGAATAACAAATATAACATCAAAACCAAATACAAGAATTTGGGATAGATAAGTACCGTGCCACGTCTTATCTAAAAAAATAAGAGAAAACACAAACGACTCAACGTTAAAATGCAACACACACAGAAACGAACAATATTATAACAATGGCCATCTTCCTGACTTGGTACAGGACACTTTTAAAGGGGAATAAAAGTGGTGGGTTGAACCTGGTTTTATGGCATGCCAAACCTCGCACTTTAATGACAAAGTTAAATATAACATTGAAATGACAACATAATATTACAGGACTACAATACAAACAAAAAGGAGACCATATTAGACAAAGAAAAGCATGATTAATAGACAACAAAAGCATCAAGTTTAAAATTCAATACGCCAAAAACGCGTCTTGTCCACACAAGACTCAATAGTGACGCCCAGATATAAAAGATCGAAAGTGAAAAAAGTACAAAGTTGTACAGCACTGAAGATCAAAAGTTGAACAGGTTTTGCCAAATACGGCATTGTTTGTATGCCCGGGATAAGAACATTCTTATTATATAGAACAATTCATGCTATTGCAAACAGTAAATTTTATCAAATGAATATGAAAGAGATATACATAATCATGATAATGAAACTGAAGTATTAACTAATTACAGAAAACTAAACCCGAATACATAACGCCCAGATATAAAAGATCGAAAGTGAAAAAAGTACAAAGTTGTACAGCACTGAAGATCAAAAGTTGAAAAGGTTTTGCCAAATACGGCATTGTTTTTATGCCCGGGATAAGAACACTTTTATATAGAACGATTCATGCTATTGCAAACAGTAAATTTTAACAAATGAATGTGAAAGATATATTCATAATGAAACTGAAGTATTAACTTATTACAGAAAACTAAACCCGAATGCATGATGCAGCATAGACACACCCGAATCAATCAATACCACTGATACTAGAAGGACTGCTTCATATCTTGATCTTTTCCTCAATATTGACGTAGATGGACGACTTCACACGAAAATCTATGATAAACGGGACGATTTCAACTTCCCAATTATCAATTTCCCATTTCTCAGCAGTAACATACCCTCTGCCCCTTCGTATGGTGTTTACATATCACAATTGATACGTTATTCTCGTGCTTGTTCACACTATACGGACTTCATATACAGGATTGGCTCCTTACGCAGAAACTGCTCCAACAAAGTTATGAGAAGGACAGATTAGAATTGACACTTCGTAAATTTTATGGACACCATCACGATTTGGTGGATCCATACGATGTGTCGTTGACCAAACTAGCTAAGGACATTTTTACCACATGGTAGATTGTGTTTTGTCATAATGTCGTCTAATCTTTTAATTACCAAACGTGACTTATTCCCGATTGCGACTGTTTTGCCGAGTGTGAACTCGCATTACTATAAGACGTGGTACGGTACTTGTCTATCCCAAATTCATGTATTTAGTTTAAATGTTTAATGTTATATTTGTAATTCTCATCGGATTTTGTCAAATGTGTTGACGTCTTTTCTATTATATTTATGTGTTATGGTAAAGAAAAATTAATCACCGCCTTCATTTATCAGATTTGATTTCGTTCAACGTAATCAGTACGATATTTTACGTTTGAAGTTAGATTCAAAACAAACCGGACATAGTTTTATAATATAGTTAATTGCTACCTTAGTTTGATATTAATAAGTATTAAAATGTGCTTTGTTATTAAATGCAATATCAGTATTTAGTTCAAATATATAATCTTATATCAATCCTAATTCTATCTTATTCATTCTTATGTGACGTCATTTTTCATTTTTTGATGATCTGTTTTACAAATTCAAATGACGTCATTTTTTCGTCATTTTTCAGTTTCAAATAGGACGTCACTTGGCGTAGAGGTTTATACTAATATTCGGATGTGTCTACTTTTGTGTTTCAAATGTCTGGTTATGTAAAATATATTTCAGTTGTTTCCTGTAATTAGTTAATACTTTAGTTTTATCATGTACATCTTTTGAATATTAATTTTATAAAATTTACTGTTTGCAAAAGTATAAATTATTCTAAATTATAGGGATTTTCTGGTAACTAACAGAAAACCCTTGCCGTTTTTGGCACAACCTTTTTGATCTTTTGGTCCTCGATGCTGTTCAACTTTGTACTCGTTTCGGCTTTCAAACTTTTGTATCTGGGCGTCACACGTAGGTCTTGTGTGGACAAAATACACTTCTGGCGTATTAAAATTTTGAACTAGTTGCCTTTTGTTGGCTGTTGTTCGTGTGATTCTTTGTCAATTGTGTTCTCCAATTTATTTATATTGTAGTCCTGTGTTATCATTTTGATGTTATATTTCACATGGCCATAAAAGTGCGAGGTTTGGCATGCCACAAATAAAATTGAGAATGGAAATGGGGAATGTGTCAAAGAGACAACAACCCGCCCAAATAAAAAACAACAGCAGAGGGTCACCAACAGGTCTCCAATGTAGCGAGAAATTCCCGCACCCGGAGGCGTCCTTCAGCTGGCCCCTAAACAAATATATACTAGTCCAGTGATAATGAACGCCATACTAATTTCCAAATTGTACACAAGAAACTATAATTCAAATAATACAAGACTAACAAAGGCCAGAGGCTCCTGACTTGGGACAGGCGCAAAAATGCGGCGGGGTTAAACATGTTTGTGAGATCTCAACCCTCCCCCTATACCTCTAACCAATGTAGTAAAGTAAACGCATAACAATACGCACATTAAAATTCAGTTCAAGAGAAATCCGAGTCTGATGTCAGAAGATGTAACCAAAGAAAATAAACAAAATGACAATAATACATAAATAACAACAGACTACTAGCAGTTAACTGACATGCCAGCTCCAGACTTCAACTAAACTGACTGAAAGATTATGATTTCATCATATGAACATCAGGCACAATCCTTCCCGTTAGGGGTTTAGTATCATACCATCATAACATATATGAGAAGAACATAACCCGTGTCATGCCAACAACTGTTTTTAGAATAAATGTGTTTAGTTCCGATGCAAAGACAAACCAGGTTCAACCCACCATTTTTCCTTTAAAAATGCCCTGTACCAAGTCAGGAATATGGCCATTGTTATATTATAGTTCGTTTCTGTGTGTATTACATTATAACGTTGTATCATTTGTTTTCTCTTATTTTTGAGTGTAAATTCACATTGCGATAAGACGTGTCACGGTACTTGTCTATCCCAAATTCATGTATTTGGTTTTGATGTTATATATGTAAGACTCAGATCGACGTCTGACCTCTAATCGACGTCCATTTCTCAAATCGACGTCCAAATCTGACGTCACAGTAAAATATCCTTCCAAATCGACGGCCAATTTTACGCCTATCTAATCGACGTCTATTTTGTGGGCTTTTCTAATCGACGTCCAATTCTTAGCTTCTCTAATTAACGTCCATTTTGGACACAGAATACAAAATTAACAATAACCGACAGCAGCTGAAACTTTTAGACCTTTAAACACTTTATGTGTGACAAATAGGATATGTTTAAAAAAAAAAAAAAAAAATTTTTTTCTAAGATTTATAACATACTGGACTAAATATGTAAACTGGATATCAATTTTTAAATTTTAGAGATTACATAAAAATAAGGAGATGTGGTATGACATGTCTAATGCAAACAATTCAAATAAGAATGTTAACGGTCTTATTTATAAAAAAACAATTCCAAAAAAAGAAATAATTGTTATGACAAACATTAACCATCAAAAACCACTGCAGTACAGGCCAATAAAGCATATGTCGGGGTTAAACATGTGAGCACTTAACCTAGAGCAGTTGTACACAACATGAAACATAATGGCAATTTCTTGCGTATATGTTTTACTCCAGGTGTAAAACTCAGAAATTTGTTGAAAAATATCTTACACAGTCCGAATTATAATACTGAAGAAAACAAAATGGCTGTACTTCTTTATTTTGTCTATTGTTGAAGACCGAATAATGCCTCTAATTGTCGTTTGGTTTTCTTTGTCGTTAGGTTGTTTTCTCCTTACCATACCCTCATATATATGCATGTCATTTATTAACATGAATAGGAATGACACACTACTTTGTAAATCGATTCGATTAACTTTTTATCAAGATAAACTTTGATATGCATGATACCTAATTCGGGTTCAAAAAATTCTATATGAAAAGTATGTATAAAATGTTTGAACCCTACAAAACATGTACATGTATATAAGTGTAAATAATTAAGTTCAGTAATTTATTATCTATTTATATTGAACAATTATCGATTAAAGACGATTAAAATCAATCGGACGCAGTTTTTGCATTGGGCGGCGATTAGAGGGTCAAAGTATTGGACGTCGATTTGAGAATGTGACGTCAGATTTGGACGTCGATTTGAGAAACGGACGTCGATTTGAGGAACGGACGTCGATTAGAGGCCGGACGTCGATCTGAGTCTAACATATATATATGTTATATTTGTTATTCTCGTGGGATTTTGTATATGTGTGTTACATTTTAGTGTTATGTCGTTGTTCTCCTCTTATATTTAATGCGTTTCCATCGGTTTTAGTTTGTTACCCCGATTTTGTTTTTTGTCCATGGATTTATGAGTTTTGAACAGCGGTATACTACTGTTGCCTTTATTTAAGAACCTTTGATGACCCCACGGTTTAAATTCTATAATAAGTAAGTAGTGAGCAGTGGTCTATACAGACATACGTTCACCTAATCTGTCCCAGTCAATGGGATAATTTAGGTCGTCAATCAATGTCCACAGCCACACTGTTTTGAATATGATTCTAATAGTTTTAGAGTGAAAACTATTGTGGTTTATGTCAAAGCTATTCATTTTTTTTTTATAAAACTGGATGAAATCTTCTTATGGTAAAGATTCGTTTTGTTGGTTATTACTTTTTTGTCTACTTAATTTATTCAAAATGTTCCAAAACATCTTTGGGTCTTTCTCACATGTATAAAGTCCAAAAGGTCCAAAATTAAACTAAGTTTGATTTAAACAAAAATTGAATTATTTGGGAACTTTGATATGCTGAATTTAAACATGTACTTAGTTTTTGATTATTGGCCCCGTTTTCAAGTTAGTCCAAATCCGGGTCCAAAATTAAACTTTGTTTGATTTCAACAAAAATTGAGTTCTTGGGGTTCTTTGATATGCTGAATCTAAACATGTTCTTAAGAATTTGTATTATGGGCCCAGTTTTCAAGTTGGTCCAAAATTAAACTTCGTTTGATTTCAACAAAAATTGAATCCTTGGGGTTCTTTGATATGCTGAATCTAAACATGTATTTTTGATTATAGGTCCAGTTTTCAAGTTGGTCCAAATTGGGGTCCAAAAATAAATTTTGTTTGATTTCAACAAAAATTGTATATATGGGGTACTTTGATATATGCTTAATCTAACTTTTTATTTAAATTTTTGATGTTTGGGCCCGGTTATCAAATTGGTCCACATTGAGGTCTTAAGGGTCCAAAATTGAACTTTATTTGATTTCATCAAAAATTGAATGCTTGGGGTTCTTTGATATGCTGAATCTAACCATGTATTTAGATTTTGGATATTGGACCATAATAGGTAATGTCCAATTTAAAATTTAAAGTTTTTAATTTTAAGTTCTTGGACCACATTCATTATGTGTCAGAAACCTGTGTTGTGTCAACTATTTAATCACAATCCAAATTCAGAGCTGTATAAAGCTTGAATGTTGTGTCCATACTAGCCCCAATGTTCAGGGTTCGAAATCTTCGGTCGTATAAAGCTGCGCCCTGCGGAGCATCTGGTTATAGTTTGTTCTTATGTTGTACTGTTACACCACTGTCCCAGGTTATGGGGAGGGTTTAGATCCCGCAAACACGTTTAACTCTGCCACATTCTGTATTGATGTGCCTGTTCCAAGTCAGGAGCCTGTAATTCAGTGGTTGTCATTTGTTTATGTGTTACACATTTGTTTTTCGTTCATGCAGTTTATGTACAATAAGGTCGTTAGTTTTCTCGTAAACGTGTGTGTTATAAGTGTATGGATATTTCTGAAATTGTACCACAAGGTTCCATACAAAAAAGCAAGGTTGGGATTGATTTGGGGGGTTATGGCCTTAACTCTTTAGAAATTAGGGGCCAAAAACAATACTTTTCTAATACTTTGTATAAATTGCTTATTTTTTTACCAATTTCAATTGGGTTTTATTCTTGAATTATTGGGGTTCTTTGATATGCTGAATCTAACCATGTATTTAGATATTGGTTATTCGACCATAATAGGTAACTTGAATGTCAAATTTAAAAAATTTAAGTTCTTAGACCACATTCATTCTGTGTCAGAAACCTATATTGTGTCAAACATTTAATCACAATATAAATTCCGGGCTGTATCAAGCTTGAATGTTGTATCCATAGACCCCCCCCCCCCCCCCCCCCCCACTATTCAGGGTCGTCATCAGTAGTTGTATTAGGCTTCGCTCAGTGAAGCATTTTTTTCAAGTGTAAATTAAGACAATAAATTGGGTTACCATGACCTTGATTTTATACTGGAATGTCTGATTAAGTGTTTTGTTTCTGTTCCTTCCTACTGTAGAGAGTGGATAAGCTGTCGTGTCCGACTGCTATTTCTTTGATAGTTTGGTATAAGATTCTAGCTGTGTCATCTTCTTATATTCTCATACTTGTATCAAATTCTGACTTTTCACTTTATTTGGAAAATTGAAATAAAGTTATAAAATCATATCCATATATACTAGGCATATGCAACCTATTACCACTTCATCATCCGATCACAGAATATGAGCACTTGCCTTATGGCTTAACCTACTATCCACACTAACAATTAGAACCAAAAGGGTTCTCATTTTGTAGTGAAGTGTGAGTTTTGCTCATTCTTTAGGGCTTCATAGCTAGTGTAGAATGAAGAACAGCAGTGTTGTTATAGTTTTATATATAAATATGTGTCAGGTTTTTTACTTATTACCATTATTTTTTTTATGTTTATCTTCTCATGTTCATAAGGCAAAGTACACGTGCGCTAACACTGAGCAGATACTACCCTAAATACTACCATATAGGACTCATAATAGCTGCATAAAATAAGTTGTTTTTCCTCATCTCTAACAATTCTACTAATTTTCATTGATAGTTTTGTATTTTAATGTCTTTAAACTATTTGGTATTCAAACAAAGTGCACCATGAAAAGAAATCCTCCCTCAAAACTCCGTTGGACCTCGGTCTACCGCACCCATTAGTAGATAAAGATCTAATTTCATTCAACAATTAATTAATTTAATTAATTAATTTCCTGCAAAAATATGGTGTCACGGTAGACCATGGCAATGTACCAAATGGTCAATATTTATCATCCGTGTAATGTGCTCCATGGGATATTTGAAAACTTTAAACGGAGGCAATTTCATGGCATGGGAGAAAGAAAACAGACAATACACAATTTGTTTAACGTTTTTTTTTTTTATTAAATAAAAAAATAAACCTTTTGAATATATAAGAGAGTTCATAAGATTGAAATATTCCATGTGGAACCCCTCTTTTTGCTCAATCCATTTCTCCCCTTGAACGAGGCTTTCCAAATTAAATAATGCTTTCTAATTGATCAGTTAATGGACAGGACGGGCAACTCTCTTTATTTAAAAATAAAATCTAAAATGCTATTTTACACATTCTGTTGTCTGCATGGAGTATCCACCTTTACAGAAAGAAATAGCTTATTTCTAAGATAATATATTCCTTCATTCAAAAGAAGATGTGGTATGATTGCCAATGAGACAACTATCCACAAAAGACCAAAATGACACAGACATTAACAACTATAGGTCACCGTACGGCCTTCAACAATGAGCAAAGCCCATACCGCATAGTCAGCTATAAAAGGCCCCGATAAGACAATGTAAAACAATTCAAACGAGAAAACTTACGGCCTTATTTATGTTAAAAAAAAATGAACGAAAAACAAATATGTAACACATAAACAAACGACAACCACTGAATTACAGTCTCCTGACTTGGGACAGGCACACACATAAATAATGTGGTGGGGTTAAACATGTTAGCGGGATCCCCCCTAACCTGGGACAGTGTTATAACAGTACAACATAAGAACAAACTATAATCAAAGTACTGAAGTACTGAACATCGGATGACCGCAGGTTCTTGTGGATGGTCAAAAGCACATATCACAAATACAGATCACATCTCTATACCTGAAACTTGGGTTAATTTACAGAGATATTTTTTTCTGATACAAGTTCGTGCTGGGATGATGAATAAATGACAGGAAATTCAACCTCACCGTAATAACTATTATATTGTAGTGCAAGAAATCAGTATACCTTGGACTATTATACTTGTATAATAATAGTCGTAGAGAATATACTGGTTTGTTGTTATATATATTATTAATATTACGATTGCATGTATGTACCGATTATCAGGTTGTCTGCATGTTGATATCGTAAAATATCAGCTGCGAGACATAATATTAAGCTTTTTGTCGAGTAAGCGCAGCGAACGAGATCAAAAAGCCTTCATATTATGTCGAGCAGCTGATATTTTACAATATTAATATGCCAATAACCTGATAATCGATTTATCGGGCTGCATTTGCGTCTTTTGGAAGTATTGTCTTAGTTTCACCAGCAACCGGAAGTTGACTTGATAAGTTCGGGTCAAACTTATCAACGTCGGTTCAAACATTATGACGTCGCTGATATGTCCGGGTCAAAGTTATTAAGGCCAGGTCAACGTATTTGACGTCACAAAGCCGTGATATGGAGTTTTATTAAGAGCTGAGCAGATTGATATAGACAGTTGGACGACCGATAAATATCATTTTCATCTATTTGTATATATGATAATTTAATTCTACTATTATTATAGTGCAGTGCAAGTGCATGGTGGACACTCTTCTGTAAAAAAATCAAAGCCTTAACTGTAAAAGCAATTGCTGCCATGTTAATGTTTTGGGACACTTATATTTTTCATCTACATATATAAGAATTAAACCTGACAGGACATGGTTGTCTAGTGAAAAGCAAGAAGGTTTTGACTTTATATCAATAAAAGACTTAAGCAGGAAATCATTTTTAATATGTTTTATATTTCACAAGGAGACAACAAGTTTACCAGGCTAAAGTTGGGGGTAATTATGGATTATGCCCTGGTAGTGTTTGTAACTGGGCAATAATTACTTTTATTTATTTAATTTTAACAATTTTCATAATTAATTTAAATTAACCATTCATTTAAAACATTTCACCTTTCGAGACGCTAATGTTGAAAAATGGGACAGAAATAAAATAACTTACAAGACATAAACATGTAAAAAATAAATATATATTTCAGCTTACTAAAAACATTTTCATAGTGTTACTTTGACATCATTTCTTAAAACTAAGTCCCACACATAATTGTTCATTTGATATGTGTCATCCTCATGCGGTACGAGAAGTTTTCATGTCGCTAAATAGTCTTCTTGTCGCTTAATTTATTCTTCTTGTCCGTTCTTGACGCTTCTTGTCGCTAAAAGTTCTTCTTGTCGTTATTAGTGAGACCGCTATTTTTAGATTACAGGTGGTCATTTACACTACACGTATAACCTGTGTAGTGATATTTATTTTAAGATAAACTTATGAATGAACGATAATTTTATGAATGAACAAGAGCACCTGACCTATTTCTGAAACACCAATCAAACATATAAAATCGTATTTATTAAGATATAATTCAGTCAAATTTTCACCACTATAAAATCAACAACTGAAATGATTCCATATTTTGTTGAAACATCGTACAACCGGAGAACAGAAATCGCAGGTATGAAAATGCACTTTTTTCACTGGTGTTGAAAACCCAAAACTAATTTGACTAGAATTTATGAATGACGGAAATTTAAGCGATAACAATACATCGGAGTGACCTCAAGGTCATCCTCTGTAAAAATCAGTTGAAAAAACTAATCAGATGGACAAAAATACAAGTGGACGTGCAAACCGCTATAAGTAGAGAAAATTTGAAAGGGGTAGAAATGACTTGACTGCTATTAATACATAACCAATTAACATATTTATTATATACACATTTAACGATTAAGGAAATCAATTTTGGGTTTAGATTAATTTGGGGTTCAGATTAATCTGGGGTTAAAAACTATATCTTGATCCATGTTAGTAATGTCGACAGTAAACACTGAACTTTTAAAGTAAGTTATGTATTTTGTTAAAGTCATATGTGGTCAGCACTGTCAGTTGGTGTAAAATATACAAGGTCTATAATATTATTGAAGGAAAACCCAGAAAAGCGTTTAGGACACAAAGCAATTATAAAGAATTGTTTAAATTTTTTTTAAAGGTTTTATTTTTATAATTCAGGGTGCAATCTTGTTAAATGGATCACAGGTCACGAAACATTGGAAAAAATTAACAGAACGTAAAAGTGCCCAGGATACATGGTGTGTTCTGGTAATTATTTCTCCAGTTTTCTAGCTGGAACTATTATAGTGTCTTAACACGTTATTGAACTGTTATATAACTAATGTTGATTGTAATTTCTTGAAACTTTCCACACACAACAGGAGGTTTACCGTTGTCAAAAATATATTGATATAAAACAGATCTATATTTTGACTTTTTCGCTTGACATTAAGACTTCTCTTTACTTTTAGTTTCCGAGGGTATAATCAGCTTAAAAGTTAGTGTTTCAGTTCTGCGCGATTTATAATAGACTGTTTATAAAATTCAGCGTTGATGTCACTGTGAAATTACTATGAAAAAGAAGGTTCCAACTCCCGTAGGCTATTTTGACCTTTGTATGAATTTGGTTACTCGTTTAGGTCCCTCTAGATCATATATCTCCTCACATTTCTACGAATCTTTACATCCCGTCTTTCAGCTGTTTGGAATTAATCGATCTGGTTGAAGATAATGAAAAAAGCTCCGAACACACGAAACTATAAGATGTTTTTGTTAAAACTTGAGTTATTAATCAACAATAAATTTCTCAAATAAATACAGTTAAACCTGCTAAATAGACCACATGTATTAAGCAAAAAACCTGTGTTAAAAGACAATCACTTTAGACTCCTCTGTAGTACATTTCATATAAATTGTACAGTCTGTATTAAAAGACCACCAGTCTTAAGAGACCACTTTTTTGCTCTCCCTTAAGTGGTCTCTTAAAACAGGTTTTACTGTAGTATATATCATAACTACTGCGAAGGCATTTATATATATATAAACACTCATGTCTCGTTTCATCTACAAAAGACTTACCAGAGGTGCTCAAAATGTGTATTTCGCTAACAATAAATCCAATGTTTGCCGAACTTTAATTTTGATAATCCTGCGAGTTTATATATAAGAGAGTTGTGCAGAAAGAACTCAAATTAACAAATAGGGATTAAAAGCTTGGAATGTGGACAGCCACTAGTACTACGTGAGCTGTTGCAAGGATTCTTTTACTTTCCAAGAATGTTGCATGCGCCTACGCGATACAATTTCAATTATATCTAATGAACGTCCGCATTTCGAACGGACGAGGCTACTAATTTATACATCTAAAACAGCAAAACGGACTCCTTGTTCTTCTAAGGGTTTTCTGTCAGAAAAATACAAGTCAACGCATACTATATGATCCCCATAATTATATATACCACAGTCAACTTTTGGTGTTTGGACACTGTTTCGAAAAGCCACAGTTGTTGTCCCCACCTTTTTTTTTATTGATTTAAACATATACTTTACCTTACTTTACAAAGAGATTGCCCACATATGTTAATATCTATAATACTAAAATTACGAGGTCCAATTTGTCAGCCGTCATCACGTAAAAACGACGAATCACAGAATTCAATAGATAAAGGCAGATGTGGTGTGAGTGCCAATGAGACAACTCTCCATCCAAATAACAATTTAAAAAAGTAAACCATTATAGGTTACAGTACGGCCTTCAACACGGAGCCTTGGCTCACACCGAACAACAAGCTATAAAGGGCCCCAAAATTACTAGTATAAAACCATTCAAACGGGAAAACCAACGGTCTAATCTATATAAACAAAACGAGAAACGAGAAACACGTATATATTACATAAACAAACGACAACTACTGTACATCAGATTCCTGACTTAGGACAGGTGCAAACATTTGCAGCGGGATTAAACGTTTTAATGGATCCAAACCTTCTCCCTTTTTCCGAAACAATAGCATAACATCACAACATAGAAAAACATACGATAAAATATCAATTGGCAGACTTAACTCAATCAAAAAACGTATGATTACACAATGAACGAATAAATTTGATCTGCGATATCTGAATACAAATGCACAGTTAAATAAATATTAGAGACAAACATTCATGACCAAAAAGCTGACAAACAAATTCAAACACACTGAGAAATATTTAACCAATCAATGTTTATATATAACTAATATAGTACAAATGTGTAGATTAAAAATTACACCACTCCAGGCCCTTTTGTTTTCTACGTAATTAATATTGCCAATAATTAAGAAGTTCCGGGTCGAGTCCGATACCGATACCAATAGTATATTCACCTGTTACCTATTACCTTATCTGTACGTTCCGCATCTGACAGGTGCACCACCAAACGGTGTAGTTTAATATGATATATACACGGGTCATAATCACAGGGTTGACACTACTAAATTGTCAATTTGTAACCTATTGTAGTATTTTAATCAGTAAGACTTTCTAAGATAACAATACGAATACTAAAAATCTGTGACTAAAAATAAGGCGTATAGGAACAGTTCTCAATTTGTTAGCGGGCATGACGTAAAACAGCGAATCAAAGAATTCAACTTTATTTATAACGAATAAAGCAGGGCCGGATCCAGCCATTTTAAAAAGGGGGTTCCTAACCCAGGACAAAAGGGGGGGGGGTCCAACTACATGTCCCCATTCAAATGCATTGATCGTCCAAAAAAAAAAGGGAGGTTCCAACCCCCGGAACCGCGCCTGTAAAGGACAATGCTGTTGATTAAAAAATACTCCATTCCAGGACCTTTTGTTTTCTAAATAATTAATATTACCAATAATTGATAAGTTCCAGTTCGACGGGTTCAAACAGAAAGATTTGATAGCAGAGAAAACTTTGTATCTTATAATCGGCATGACTTTATCAGATGACAATACTAATACTAAAATAAGGCTTGCGCATAGTTATATACTTTAATTCAGTCACGGACCCGCGATATCACGGGTGTGTTCTAGTTATTATTATAGGTGTGCTGTATACATACATTTACATTTTGCATATCTAATAAAATGTGAATTACAATGAAAGAGAGGCGATAGACACCAAAGGAACATTCTAACTCATTGGTAGAAAATAAACTGACAACGACATGGCAAAAAAAAAGGACAAACAATATACAACTAAAGACTGAGCAAAATGAACCCCACAAAAAACCGCAGATGATCATGATCAGGAAGGGGAAGCAGATCCTGCTCCATATGTGGCACTTGTCTTATTTATCATATACGTACAAACCCATGATAAGTAGGTAGGTCATGTTTGGGGAAAAGAGGACAGCATAGTGATTACAACGATTTGAACATATTCGTCGTCATCTGTAAAAAAAGATATTCCATATCGGTCAACAAACTCTTGCTGGCGTCCGCAAGATTTTCGAAGGGATGATTTCAAGTTTACCACTTTAAACTCATGGCTTTAAAAGTTTGTTTGTGAGCAGCAGGTATCTTTTAAGGGAATCATGGTAGGAAACGCAAGCCCTGAAATATCGTTTCATCTGGGAGATATATAATACATATGCAAGGCTGCGCTGCTGGAATTTTGCTTAAAATAAATTGAAAGTTCACAATAGGGAAGCTGTAAATATATCTTATGTCGTCCAATTTCGTTTTCTCAATCGACCCTCATTGTCAATTTCTAGATGTTAGTCAAGATACGAGACAGATTTAACTGTATTCTTTATTTCAAGTGCTATGGAATATTCGCTAAAGCTTTTTTTGCACTTAATCTTTTAGAAATGAGATGTTAAAGGTCATCTGCGCGCGATTTCGTCTCTGTTCTATATATGTTTTTTTCTAAATAAAAATATAATAATAATAATAATTTCCTTGACACATATCATATCATTTTTAAATATATTGTATTTAGATGCAGTGTATTGATATGTGGATTTCCATCTGGAAAGACATCAATCATTCATCGTTATTTAGTAAGTATCTAATAAGACAATCGTTATTTTGTAAGTATATATTACCTTTTCGTGGGTACCAATTTTCGTGGTTTGAGGAAAACTTGCATATTCGGGTTATTTAATTTCATGGTTTTGGCAAAGTCTGCAAACATTCCTTTAGAAATTTTAACATTTAGATTCGTGGTTCCCCTGTACCCACGAAATCCACAAAAATTGGTATCCAACGAATATTAATGGATTCACAGTAATACAGTTCGTCGGTTCTGTACATTTAACTAACTAATAGCAAATACATTGTGGTTGATGTAAGGAGAACAAAGTCAACAAATCGGACAACGGCTCATCAACATTAAAGAAATGTTTAAAAAAAAATAGCAGAAAATTAGTCTACAAAATTTAAATACGGTAAATGGAATTACACATAAAGTTGTCTTTCAAACCAAAATTGCACTCCTTGAATAGAAACCAAACTAAAAGGGGGTTTGAGAAACTTTCATAAATATGAAAGAATATATGGTATGATTGCCAATGAGATAACTCTCAACAGTAAACCAAATGATATAGAACTTGAATTAACAACCATATATGTACACGTACGTCCGTCGACAATGGACAAAGCCGATAAATCTGTTTGCCTTTTTTTTTTTATAATTCACGGTAGGTAGAGTGTCCGGCTAGGATCGTGGTTTTTTGAGTGATTTGGTACTTTTTTCGAGTGATAAAACATGCGATAAGTCCAATTAACGGATATTTCGTAATTGTAACAGTTTTTAACTTTACTACCAATCTTATATGTTGTGTCGTGTGTGCTGTTGTTTGTTTGTCTTTTTCATTTTTAGCCATGGCGTTGTCAGTTTGTTTTAGATTTATGAGTTTGACTGTCCCTTTGGTATCTTTCGTCCCTCTTTTATATTGAATACTATATATGTTTGATCAACAAAGAATCTCAATTTCCTTGTGTTCAATAAAAAAAAATCATTGTTTGTTATTGTCCGGGTTTTTTCGAGAGCAACTGTGAAATTGTCCGGGATTTTAGACAAATGGTTCGTTTTTTTACAGAAAATTTGAAGGTATTCTAGACTTTAAAAAAATACTTTTTTCTAGTTTATAACTGTAATTAAGTGAAGGAAAATATCATATATTCCCAATAAGTATTCAAAAACATATCAAAATGAATCTTTTTTTCAATTTAATGCAAATATTCTGTTTGGAGAGCGTTATACAACTACTTTCCAGTGTTTATTTAGAAATAACTTGATCCTTAACAAAAAGGTGTCTAGAACATTATGCAGGGAATTCATATTCATTTTAGCTTCATTTCATGCTACTTTTGCTTTTACAGTTAATAATATTTCTTGTGGTGAACTCCGGAGTTTAATAAAAGAAACCTGTTAATAAAAAAGCATAAAAAACACACACACTTTATCTACCCAATTTTTATTGCCATTGAATACAAAATATGAATAACATTTCAAATAAAATCAACAATGAAATGAATAGTTCATTAGCCTAAATATGATCTTTAGCAGTGATAGACAAATACAAAATGTGTATATTATATGCTATCACCAGCTAGATTGTCCAGTGCTTCGAACGACACCAGGAACAACATTGTAATGTCTTGACTAATATTCATATTTTCCACTTTTTAGACACTTTTCTTTTATTGAAAGGAAGTTATCATGGTGCTTAGTTGCTGTATGACCATTATTATATTTGCATAATCAGATTCCTCCTCACAGTTGTAGCATTTAGTCATTTTCGGTTTTCATTTCTTAAACAATAAAATAAATCATACAAGATACAAGACAAATAGATAATGAAATATCTAAGATGTATTGTTTATCAAGAACAAACATACATATCATCACGTCTCAATTCGAATTGTCTATGCCTATGTTTAGGACCGTAGTCAAACTGTACGTGTATGGTCGGACCATATGATAGAAATAGGAAGATGTGGTATGAGTGGTAATGAGGCAACTCTCCTTCCAAATAACAATTTATTAAAGTGAACCATTATAGGTCAAGGTAAGGCCTTCAACACGGGGCCTTGGCTCACACCGAACAACAAGTTTTAAAGGGCCCCAAAATAACTAGTTCAAAACCATTCAAACGGGAAAACTAACGGTTTAGTGGTGTAGTGGGGTAGAAAAAAAGGAAATTTTTCAAACGAAAGATACATTTATGTTACTTGGCGAAAAAAGTAATAGAGTGTTTAACAGTTCATTAAGACATTTTGAAAGTTATCTTCCAAGTCGACATTTTGCTGTACAGTAATAGTTATCCCATGAGGTTCAAATACTTATATGGTCCGGAACACTCACATTAGATTGTTGACAGCACGGATATATACTGTACATGCAATTTATAAGATGTGAGAAAAAGAATATATACAAATGAACGATACTTGTTTTAAGATAAAATGCAAGTGTTTATACACCATGTGCCTTGAAAGTACTTAATTTGAGTCTCTATTTTATAGTTTTTAAACGTAAACACATAACATTTTTAGTTACAAGAAATGTGTATAATCACTCGATAAAAAAGGAAACACTCGAAAAAGCCCGGACATGAAAAACTGAATTTAGTCTTAAAATGTCGTTTTCAATGCAATAACAATAGTTTTTGTAAAGTGGCTGTATATCTACGGATATATAGATTCCATGTATGCAATTCCGTCAACATTTGCATTGGTATGTGTAAGAAAATGGCTTTATTCTGTATTTTGGAATAAAGGCATTTTAAGGCAAAATTTCACTATTTAAACGAAAAGCAATGTCAGATTGATACTATCTTTATATCTCAAATACTAACATATCATGTATAACCTTGTATGAAAAACCCAAGCGTCTATATCAGGTCTTGTTAGAAAAGAAGTCTGTTTGTTTACATTTATGATCATATTCACTCGAAAAAAAAAGTGGGCACACTCGAAAAAGCCCTTTAAAATCACTCGAAAAAACACGATCCTAGCCGGACACTATACCTACCGTGTAAATTATGTTTTAAAAAAAGGTGGTTGTAAAATATAACTTTCCTTTTCTGGAAATGGTAAACCGGGTTAACTGCCACCATATACTGAGAATAAGTCGTCTTAATAAATAATGCAGTTGCGTGTACAATTAGTTCATAATATCTAACAAATTATTGGTCTTTATCTTGTATGAAGTTTATATTAATGTATGCGACTGATATAAGTCTGCGATCAAAGGGACATAATAAGCCATCTTCGAGAAAAATATCACTCGACGGTGTACTCTAGTGACAAAAACATACTATCATTCTTAAAAGGTATCAATCAAATACTGAAAACTTTTTTCATTTAATTCAAATGAATAGTATGTGTTTTGTTATTTAGTGAAATGTAACAACTAACTCCATATCATATAAAATATAGAATATTAAGATCTCAAGAGATTTGAAGATTTTAATTAGTATGAAATTCAAAACAGTGTAGCTGTGGCCATTGATTGACACATTAAAATCATTCATTGACTGGGACAATTTAGGTGAACGTTTATATGTAACGACCAATGCTCACTATGTACTTTTTAAAGACACTTAAACTATGGGGTCACCAAAGGTTCTCAACACCTAAATAAAGTAATTCGAAAAATTAATCAGAAATAACACGATATTTTGATTTATATCAATTATATAAATCAAAA